>NW_024423897.1:38021689-38022391 GCF_017311325.1 Ursus maritimus | reverse complement strand
GCTCTGAAATTGGAACTCAACCACAAGGAAAAATTTGGAAGAAACTCAAACAATTGGAGACTAAGAACCATCCTGCTCAGGAATGATTCGATAAACCAGGAAATCAAAAATCAATTTCAACAATTTATGGAGACCAACGAGAATGAAAACACAACGGTCCAAAACCTATGGGATACTGCAAAGGCAGTCCTAAAGAGGAAATACATAGCCATCCAAGCCTCACTCAAAAGAAGAGAAAAATCTAAAATGCAGTTTTTATATTCTCACGTCAAGAAGCTGGAACAGCAACAGAGGAACAGGCGTAATCCACGCATGAAGAAGCACCTGACCAAGATTAGAGCAGAAATCAATGAATTAGAAACCAGGAGTACAGTAGAGCAGATCAACAGGACTAGAAGCTGGTTCTTTGAGAGAATCAATAAATTCACAAACCGCTGTCAAGACTTATCCAAAAGAATAGAGAAAGGACCCAAATTAATAAAATTATGAATGAAAAAGGAGAGGTCACAACCAACACCAATGAAATTGGAAGGATTATTAGAAACTTTTATCAACAACTATATGCTAACAAATTAAGCAATCTGGAAGAGATGGAGGCCTTCCTGGAAACCTATAAACCACCAAGACTGAAACAGGAAGAAATTGATTTTTTAAACAGACCAATTAATTATGAAGAGATTGAGTCAGTGATAAACAACCTTC
>NW_024423897.1:37970919-38020065 GCF_017311325.1 Ursus maritimus | reverse complement strand
GCCATCAGGGAAATTCAAATCAAAACCACACTAAGATACCACCTTACGCAAGTTAGAACGGCAAAAATTGACAAGGCAAGATGCAACAATTGCTGGAGAGGATGTGGAGAAAGGGGACCCCTCCTACATTGTTGGTGGGAATGCAGGTTGGTACAGCCACTCTGGAAAACAGTGTGGAGGTCCCTTAAAAAGTTAAAAATTGAGCTACCCTATGACCCAGCCATTGCACTACTGGGTATTTTCCCCAAAGATACAGACGTAGTGAAGAGAAGGGCCATATGCACCCCAATGTTCATAGCAGCATTGTCCATAACAGCCAAATCGTGGAAGGAACCGAGATGCCCTTCAACAGATGACTGGATTAAGAAGTTGTGGTCCATATATACAATGGAATATTACTCAGCTATCAGAATGAATGAGTTCTCAACATTTGCTGCAACATGGATGGCACTGGAGGAGATAATGCTAAGTGAAATAAGTCAAGCAGAGAAAGATAATTATCATATGATTTCTCTCATCTATGGAACATAAGAACTAGGAAGATCGGTAGGAGAAGCAAGGGATAAAGAAAGGGGGGGTAATCAGAAGGGGGAATGAAGCATGAGAGACTATCGACTCTGAGAACAAACTGAGGGTTTCAGAGGGGAGGAGAGTGGGGGAATGAGATAGACTGGTGATGGGTAGTAAAGAGGGCACGTATTGCCGGTTGCACTGGGTGTTATACGCAACTAATGAATCATTGAACTTTACATCAGAAACCAGGGATGTACTGTATGGTGTCTAACATAATATAATAAAAAAATTAAAATAAAAAGAATAATGGAGATTCCTACCAGTGTTTAGTAAGTATTGGGTAAAAGGTAATGAACGAATAAGAAAGAATGATGAAGTACTCCATTAATGTCATTCCTTACATTGATTTTATGTGTCCTAAATATGGAATTTTCTGTAGGAAATGTCAAGTCCTATAGAAATTTTGGTTTATATTATTTCCTTAAAATTTGTGAACAGAACACAGAGCTAGAATGCCATATGCTGAACTGTAATCTAAGTTTGGATATCCTGGAGTAGAACCTTCCTAATCCTCCGGACACAAGTCTGCCTCCCAACCCAGAACATACATATACTCATGACATTCTCTTTTGAAAGAGATGAAAAAAAATCAACCCCCCGCTCCACTTCTCCTTGTTAGCTCTGACCAACATGTGGGTTCTCTAATTATTAAACAGGCCTAACAGTTGGGCTGATTATCCAGGGAAGTGTGGGCTCTTCAAACAGGGCTGAAGTTGGCTGACACCATCACCTACTGGTCCTTTAGCACAAGGGGTAGTATTCATTTCTAGCCTCTAGCAGCACATTCACAAGTTGGCCCCATAATTAACTAAATAGGCCCCTTCATCTAGGAGTGCCCCAGTCCTGAAGTCTCACTCCTGTCAGAAAGTCATCTCCTCTAGCCTGTTTACTGGGGAGAGAAGGACTATTTATGAAAGCAAGCTTATCTTTGACGTGAATCACCACATTAACATGCATTTCAAATTAATGGACCACATTCTATCCTTTCAGTATCCATTGGCTCTGAAAAGATAGCCACACCCAGACAGGTTCATTTGCATTCTGTCAGACACTCCATTACCTGCTACAGACTGGGGAATCCAGCTACTGAGGGGAGACTCCTGCCAGCTCCCATATTCTCCCTGCAAACAATATATTGAGTCAGCGCAAAGGCTATATAGGTACATATCTCAAGAAAAAAGCTAAGGATATATGATGAGAGTTTAATAATAGAAGAATGCCTCCTTTCCCTATGTGTATTGTGTTAATGTTAGTATGGGGGGAGATGAGCTAACATTCTTCCATATCCTAACACCTATGGATTTAATTAAGTCTAGCTAATTAAATATCTGTTGATCGTCTACTAGTAAGTTACCAAGTACTGTGCTATGCAGTGGTAATATCAAGAAAACGAACATGGTTTCTGCCCTGAAGAGGCTCACCATCTACAATCCAGCAATTCCACTACTGGGTGTGTCTGAAAGAAATGAAATCACAGTCTTCAAAAGATACTGTAGCATTATTAAAATAGCCAAATCATGGAAACAACCTGAGTGTTGAATGGATAAAGAAAATGTGCTATATACATACATACATACATACATACATACATACATACATACAGTGGAATATTATCTCTTTTAATAAAAGGAAATCTCGCTATTTGCAACAACATGGATGGACCTTGAGGGCATTATGCTAGTTCAAACAAATCAGAGAAAAACAAACACTGCATGATCTCATGGGAATCTAAATAGAAACTCACAATAACAGAGAATAGATTGGTGGTTGCCAGAGGTAGAGGGTAAAAGTGGGGGAAGTGTGTGAAGATGACCAAAAGGTACAAACTTACATTATAAGGTGAATAAGTTCTAGGGATATAATGTACAACATGATTAATAGAGTTAATTAAACTGAACTGTATATTTGAAAGTTGCTAAGAGAGTAGAGAGAAGCAGGGACATTTAGTTCACTGTAATAGGAGTTAAAGCAGCAAATTCTGGCAAAGACTTTAATAAGTTGGAATGTTTGCTGTTGGAAATGTATAGACATTCACACCTGATTTTCATATTTTTCCATTAAATAAGATATAAAGTCATCAATTAAGAGTGAAAAGGGAGAGTTTTGTTTAAGTTTGAAGTACTGTTTGAATATTGAATCTAATATGAAATACAAGTTTATGAAACCCTTTGACTAGTTTTTGTTTCTTGGTGTCCTGGAAATAACACCTTTCTTATTAAAGATCAAAGTATTGGAGCGCCTGGGTGGCTCAGTCGTTAAGCGTCTACCTTCGGCTCAGGGCGTGATCCCAGAGTCCTGGGATTGAGCCCCACCATCAGGCTCCTCCGCCGGGAGCCTGCTTCTTGCTCTCCCTCTCCCTCTGCCTGTGTTCCCTCTCTCGATGGCTGTCTCTCTCTCTCTAATAAATAAATAAAATGTTTAAAAACAAACAAACAAACAAACAAACCCAAAAAAACAAAGTATTGTCTAGCCCAGAGACTGCTCATAGCTAACAATGGAAGATTATAAGACACTGTTTATTCTTTATCATCAACTTGACTCTATTTATATGTATTACATTATAAAATTATAAATATTGAGATTTCATAAGATTGTAAAGTCATAAATATTGAATGTGTAGGAAGCATTAGAGGTTATTCACTCACTGCCCTTGCTACAGATAAAATTAAGTCAGAAAATTTTAGCAATTTGCATATGAAACCTAGCCACATAGTGGTAAAAAAGAACAGATCCCATATAACTTAATTGTCATTTCAATGATATTCTATACTTCTCATGTTTCAGTAACTTGTAATATAATTTTCTAGTTGGCACTCAGCTAAATATTGTTTCAGTAGATGAAATGGCTACTAATACAGTGTCCACCTTGACATCTATTATAAATCCAAAGCATTTCTTAATGAGGTTTTTTCTTAGCTCTTCAAGTATTGGCTCTTTCTCATTCTTCAGGTTATCACTTCACACGTCTATCTCAGAAAGGTCTTTCCCAACCAACTCCACATATACATCTCTGAGACTATCACACCATCACACCTTATTTTATTTCCTTCATAACTATATTCCTAGGTTATGGTGATGTCTGTCAGGATAAAGTCACTATTTTTCTTTTTAAGTAAAATAATTAGTATTTTATGAAGAGATACTTTGAGATTATGTAAAAATCTCATTTCTCATCAGGATACTTTTGTCCACTAGTTTTACTGATAATTCTCAACAGAAACATTTATTACTATGGTGGTGATTCATTTTTTTCCCAACTCCGTCGTTCTTCTACATTTACTATTTGATATTTTACAGTTGGAGTGTTCTTGTACCCCCCCCTTTATTTATAATTCATTTATGTATTTATATATGTAAAAATTTATGACTTTAATCTATCATTATTTATTTTGATGCTCAATTGTCTAAGATTTGGCCAGTGAGAGCCCTTCAAACTAGTTCCTGTGCCCTTTTGCTATTTCTCCATCACTATTTGAGTACTTCCTTACCTACTGGCAACCACAAGAAAGATACTCTAATTTCAACTTGAACTTTTGCTACACTAGCTCTGGAATCAGTTATTTTTCTAATGATCCTTTGTTCTTTTTAGTGAAGAATAGTATTTAGAAACCACTATCTGGGTGCTAGGGATGTTTATTAGTATTAGAGTGCATTGTGCTGAGGTCATCTCAGTGGACAGAGATAGAAAATATCTAAACATATATACTTCTGTATCTGTCATTATATTTTAAAACCATGAATTTACACTGACACCTCCAATTCCAACATCAAAAGCTTCATTCTAGTCTTCTCCCTTTCCATTTCTGTAACTTACTTCTTTGACAATTAGAAATCTGGCTCTCATAATCCACAATATATTTACTTATTTGTTCAGTACAAGGATATACTTTAAATATTTCGGAATTGATAACCTATACCCTTGTGAAAAACAAACCTACTACCTAGAATCAATATTTGTTTACAGTTCTTTTTGTATGTAACCTGAGGGTATATAATCAAAATACAGTGCATAAAAGTTCCTTGAATCAGTCCACCTCATTCCCACTGAGTGTAGTTATATTACTTACTGGAATACAATTAGGCTTATTTGTTTCTGTTGGATCCATTTTGGTTTTCCCCCAATCTTGTTGATTTCATTCATTCATTTGTTCATTCATTCATTCATTCATTTTAGAATGTGAAACATTATCTTGGTACTAAACTTCAGAACTATACAAATACATACAAATTAGAGAACTGTCTCTCCCCTAACCCATGCATTCTACTCCATTCCTATAGCTCCCATTCTTTTCTAACCATTCCTAACCACCCCTGGTGGTAACTGTCTTTGGTTTCCGCTTCCTGTGTTTTGTATTGCACAAATGAGCAAATACATATATCTTTCTATTACCCTGTTTTTCTTACACAAGTCAGTAACTTACAGACAGTCTTTTATATTTTGCTTTTTAAAAAATCATATATATGCCAAATCATTCTATATCACCTTAGAGATCTTCCTCTTTCTTTTCACAGCTCCATAGTACTCCTTTGGATAGAAATACCATAATTTGCAACCTCTCCCCTTTTGGTGGCTTCTAATATTTTGTAATTACAAATAATGTTGTAGTGAATAACCTTATGCATATATATTTTTGAATTGTTGGGAGTCCATATTCAGGATAGATTCCTATAAAGGGCTATGTGGGTTGAAAGGTAAATCCGTAAGTACTTTTGTTGGATATTGCCAAAGCCCCTTCTCCAAAGGTTGTACTGATTTGCATGTTTGAAGTTGTCCCACTAGCAATATATGAGAGTCCTGGATTGCACACAGTCTCCCCAAACATAGATGTTCTCATATTATTTAATTTTGCCAGTCTGGAAGATGAAAAATAGTATCTTTGTGTATTTTCAATTTATATTTTTCTACTTATGAATGAGGTTGAAATGGTTTTTCATCAAGGGTGATTTTTTTGGTAAACTATCAATTATCTTTTACCCACTTTTCTATCAGACGTTTGGTGTTTCTTCCCTCTCAATTTTTAAGAGTTCCTTATATATTAGGGATATCAGCCCTATATTTGCAACATAGAGCAAAAATTGTTCAGTTTTTTAGTTGTCTGTTATTACCTGATTTGTCAGGATTTAATGGTTCATTCAACTCCCATATATAGAAAATACTACCAGAGTTTATCCTATTTATAACTCTCTTTTATCCTCCCATTTTTTACTCACATCATTTCTACATTTTCAGAATTATAATATTTCTAATTATACTTCCATCCCTGTACCCATATTTGTTTTAGTCTTAGATGTGCAATGAAATATATTAAATGTTTATCATAAACCACATTGCTGAAGTTTTCTCAGTCATCTCTTTATTTGGATAAACCCATCCTCCAGTAGATTCTGTTCTTCTATTGTCTTAACATCTGAATACAAATTTTTGGTTCACAATTTTTTCCTAGTTTTTTGTTTTGTTTTTATACTGTTGATCCATTGCTCTATTATTTTGTAAGTTGTTTTGGAGAAGTCTAGCTCTGGTCTTTTTTTCCCCCCTTGTAAGTCATTTGATATTTTTGATAGAAGGCCTTAAGAAAAATTTTTTCTAGGGGCGCCTGGGTGGCTTAGTTGTTAAGCGTCTGCCTTCGGCTCAGGGTGTGATCCCAGAGTCCTGGGATCGAGCCCTGCATCAGGCTCCTCCGCTGGGAGCCTGCTTCTTCCTCTCTCACTCTCCCTGCTTGTGTTCTCTCTCTCGCTGGCTGTCTCTCTCTCTCTCTGTCAAATAAATAAATAAAATCTTTAAAAAAAATTATTTTTCTAGATCTTGAATTCTAAGAGTTTACTAGGATATTTCTCAAAGCTGGCCATTCCAGGCCCTTTTTCTCAGGTACCCACTGAATCTTTTCAAGATGTCAATGCAGATCTTCATTTGTTGCTGGAACATCTTTTGGATTACAGTTTTAAATATTAGTTTTATCCCATCATTTTCTTTTTCTGCTTTAAGGACTCCAATACACACACACACACACACACACACACACACACACACACATATTTTTCTTTGCCTGTCTTCCATTTCAACCACTTTCTCTCTGTTCCTTTTTATTTTTTTGTGTCACTTCTCATTATCTTTTGTTTTCCTCCTTCAATGTGTCATAAAAATTTCACTTGAGTCTGTTTTCCCTTGAGTTCGCGATGATCATATTTATGACCATTTTCTCTTTTTCTTCGTATCTTTATTGAGTTTAAGTCAATCCCTTTTGATTTTTACTACTTTTTGTCCGTTTCTGTCTTTAATGTTTTCCTATCTGTAAATGCTTGTTTAGAATTCTAAATTCAATTTGAAGTTCTTTTACTACAATTTGTCTTCTTTATGTTATCTGGGGACAAATTCTCATCAAATGAAATATTTTGATTCTGATTTTGTTATCTTATAGCAAGCAGCCTTGAATAGACTTACTTTTGTCTTACTCGTTTTGTGGATGTGTGGTGGCAAACAAAATTTTTAGTTCAATGGTGCCCTCTTCTGTCAGTGCAGGAGAGCAGAGTTATCTAATGGATTTTGTATGGGGGTTGCTGGGGAGGGCGGGGGAGGGGTTGTGTGTCCTGCAGATTTGGATTATTTTTTGGATTGAAAGAACCTAACATTTCTTTTTTGCTTCCTTTATACTTCACCATCCAATCATCAAAAGTATCTTTCCCTTATCTTTTGGGGTTTTTTCTCTCCCAGAAGCAACACATTACAAAGACTGCCACCTGGAGTTATATGGACTTTTAAATCTCTTTCCTGTCCTTATATATTCTTCCAGAAGTTTTAATGTAATATATATACATATAAAGTTATTTGTCCACCCCTTGATTTTATATAAATGGCATGCTACTATACATACTGTTTTGCAGTTGGATTTTTTCAATTAGCAATACATCTTGTAAATCTTTCCATTTTAGTATATGAAGTGTTTCCTTATTTTTACAGTTTTTCATTTTTATGAATGTCTTAATGTACTTATTCAGTTCCTACTGATGAAAATTGAATACATTTTGCCAAATTAGTCTCCATAGAAACTATACTAATATACATTCCTACCAGCAATGTATGAAAAGGTCTATTTCCTCACAGCCTCACTAACATAGCATATTATCAAATACATCTAACATTTTATATTCTTAACAATGTGAAAATGGCATTAAAGTGTCATTTTATTTACATTTATATCATGAGTAAGTTAAACATTTTCATATATTTAGGAACTATTTGCATTTCCTTTTCTGAATTGTATTTCCATAGCCTTTACCCTAATCTGGTATATGTCCAAATAATTATTTGAATCTTGAATTAGGGTTCTGTAATGAACACAAGGCTGACCCTTGACTACAAGTTGGAATGAAGATACATGATTATATGAGATTGAACATCAGACCGACAGAAAAGGAAATTCAGAGGCTGCAATGATCCAAGTGGATTATCAAAACTGAGTCAGTTACAAGTTCATAATTCCTTAAGATAAAATATACTATGGATTGAGGATGTCAGTTTCTTCTGAACTAGTACCAGGATAAGCCAAAGTGATCTGCCGGCTGAAGTTAAGGGTGAAAGGAGAAATAGAAAAAGATGATGGGCAAGAATAAACAAATGAGAAAGACACTCCATGGGAAACAGAAAAGAGGGATGATATGAATATATGATGTGAGGAAAAGGCTTAATTTGCTTAATGCAATGAGAATTTTATTTTCTCAATGTCTTTGAGATGGCACATTGTAGCCTTTCAAAAAAACTTCTCTTTCTTAATTTGAACTAGTTTGTGTGGGTTTCTTTGTGTTAATTAGAATACTTTTCCTATAACTCACATTAGTTTTGTTCTCTATTGCTTGAAGGGGTATGAGAACAGCCAAGGGATGGAAGATTTAAGGAACCAAGGTACTCCTTGATTCAATGTCTAATATATGGAATGCACTGTTTCAGGCAGCCAAGTATTTCCTTATATTGGAAATATTCCAACATAGTCTGGGCAACTCGTAGGCAGGTATGTCAAAGGGAGGATGACAGTATCAAACGAGTCATTGATTTAGACGTTATTTAAGCTTTCTTTCATACAAAAGAAATTTTAGATTTATAAGATGATCTCATTATCTATTTAATATTTGCTTATTAAATAAAGATGCTACATTTAAAAATATCTTTTTAAAAATAAAATGTCTTTATTATTGGAAGATATAAATCTTCTAAAACACCTAGAGCCAATTCTCTAGTTAGTAAAAAAGGAAGAAACTAGGAATCAGAATCAGGGAACTTGTCTGGCATACACAGCTCAGCTTCACTGTTGTTAAGAAGCTGACCCTGTGTTCAAAGGCAGGCCATGTATTTCCTGCTGGACATAAAAAAATCTCACATGATACCAGTATCAGACAAGGTCACTCTGAGATCATGACAGTGTGAGACAAAATGATGTCATTTTATTTTTTTCCATTTTTTAAATTTAAATTCAATTAATTAACATATAACATATTATTTGTTTCAGAGGTAGAGGTCAGTGATTCATCAGTCTTATATAATACCTAGTGCTCAACCCTGTTTGTTTCCTATGATTAAGAGTCTCTTATAGTTTGTCTTCTTCTCTAGTTTCATCTTTTTTTATTTTTTCCTCTCTTCCCCTACGATTGTTTCTTAAATTTCACAGATCAGTGAGATCGTATGATAATTGTCTTTCTCTGGTAATGTCACTTTATAATTCAATCGAAGCATACACAAAATCAAGGCCACTGTGCCACCCATAAATACCGAAACATCCCTCTCCCCTGGCTAATTTGAATGATTGCTGCTTCTGTACCAATTATAGCTTTATCCACTCTTTTTTCTGCCCTATCCTCCTATTGAGAAAATCAATTATGGAATTGTCCCCACTTTCTGACAGTACCCTAGGTAGAGCAAACCTGCTTTTTAGATTCCCCCCTCAAATCACCCAACCAAGGCCAAAATGCTATAAATAGATTCTTTTCAACACCCTTGTATTATTCTGCTGAAGCTACCATAACAAAATACCATACACTGGATAGTTTAAACAACCGAAATTTATTCCCTTATGGTTCTGGAGGCTAGCAGTCTAAGAACAGGGTGTCAGGATGGTTAGTTTTTAGTGAGAACTCTCTTTCTGACTTGCAGATAACATAGTGGAGAGACAGAACAAGCTTTCTGGTGTCTCTCTCTCTCTCTTTTTTTTTTTTTTGAATATACTCTCCATGCTCAGTGCAGAGCCCAATGCAGGGCCTGACCTCACAATCCCAAGACCAAGACCCAAGCTTGAGATCAAGACTCAGACCCTCAACTGACTGAGCCACCTAGGTGCCTGTGTCTCTTCTTATAAGGGCACTAATCCCATCATGAGGACCACATCCTCATGACCTCACCTAACCTTGATTACCTCCTAAAGGCATTATCTTCAAATACCATCACATTGGGGGTTAGGATTTCCACACATGAATATGGTTAGGGGATACATTCAGTCCATAACAACCTTCTTATTGAGACACCCCATGATTCCATAGTGTGCATCTTTTCTTACTGTATCAAGTAATAAAACAAACTTGTTCAGTTAAAGACCTAATCCTGGTTGTCTTTAGCTGAACAGCATTTGCATTAGAAAACACTGCTTTTAACAAAGCTTATGCCACTTTGTTTCATTAAATTTAGAGTATTAGGCAAGTAGAAAGATTTTTAATAGATAGCAGATATTCCTTGGAAAAAAATTAAACCAAAGTGTTGAAAAAAATTGCTCAAATTGCATTGTTAAACCAACACCTTGGTATTTACAGTATCTACTTTGCATCATACACACTACACATGAGGTGGAATTTTGGAAGATGAAGTACCCATTTAAATAAAACCAACTATTTGATATAACCACAAATTGCATCAATAGATTTCAAGTTGTCAGATGCCTGGCACATAATACAGTAACATAATTCCATCTGCTAATTTTTGTCTAGAATATTTAGGTTAATAATTCTCTATTGTCTTGCATTTAGTGATTGTTATACCCTTGAAACTTATCAACAGTTTTTCAAATGTCCTCAGACATTGATAATGGAATACTTAATTCACAAACCCATATATGCATAATTTAAAGATTTTCCTTAAAATTCATCTTTTGTATCATGAGTTTAAAACAAATAACTAGTGGAGTAACCTCAGGCAGTCTAAATAAACACAGTCATGCCACAAATATTCTTTATAGCCAAAGGAGCCAAGATTTCAGAAAAATGCCCTCTCCCACTGGGCAGATAGAGCACTTGTTCTTGGGAGACGGGTAACTGTAAAAACTGACATCCCCCATAAGATCCATTCAATTTGCATAATGACTTTTTTGTCTTTTCTCATGTATTTTTTTTTATTACATTCAGTTAGCCACTGTATAGTACATCGTTTTTGATGTAGTGTTCAATGATTCATTAGTTATGTATATAACACCCAGTGCTCATCAAAACATGTCCCCTCCTTAATACCCATCACCCCGTTACCCCCTCCTCCCACCCCTTCCCCTCTGAAACCCCCAGTCTGTTTCCCGGGGTCCACAGTCTCTCATGGTTCGCCTCCTTCTCTTATTTCTCCCCCTTCAGATTTCCCTCCCTTTCCCTATGGTCTTCCCTGCTTTTGCTTATGTTCCATCTATGAGTAAAACCATATGATAATCGTCTTTCTCTGCTTCACTTACTTCACTTAGCATAATCCCCTCCAGTTCCATCCATGTTGATGCAAACAGTGGGTATTCATCCTTTCTGATGGCTGAATAATGTTCTGTATTACTGAAGAAATTGGCTTACTTATATATGAAATAGTCATTGCTTCTATGGCTCAGTTTTAGAGGAAATGGAGGTCCTGGTGCATACATCTCTCCCTTTTATTCAATAATGCCTTAGATTATATAGAAGCCCTGTGTTTTCGTAGTTTACGATTTAAAGGCTTTTATCTAAATGCAAGCACTGGGCTATCAGGCTTCCCTATCTAGCAAAATACCATGAATGTAGAAAGTACTTATAAATATTGTAGGGGAGGGGTACCTTAACCAGGGCTACTCAAACCTAAATATCCATAAGAATCATATGATCTTGTTAAAATGCACATTCTGATTCATTTGGTCTGGGGTGGTATCTGAGATCCTGCATTTCTAGAACGCTCCCAGATGCTATCCATGCGCTTGGCTGCCATTTATTCTTATCTTTTTGTTAGTAAAGCTGTAGTAATCTGCTATTTCATTGTAGAAAACAAAATACCCCTTTGGGATTTCCCTCTTCTTCTACCCTTCTCATCTATTCCATCCCTTGGCTAAGCCCACTTAAGCAGTATAAGTACAATTTCGGTTATTGAACAATTGTATTTCCTACAATATATCAGATATCAAAACCAAACAAAACCAATATAGTTTGCAGGACATACAAAATCAAATGCTTCTCATTAATTTCCTCTGTTCATCACTAAAATTAGAAACAATTTGTCTGATGTTTAAAAACAAGACACGTGCTTATTGGAAACAAAAAAAACCAATTTTACAAATGCTGTATAACACGAAGATCACTAAATTGTGTTTAACCTAACTCTGCATTATTCATATGTACTACCACCTATAACAATTACGATTATTGTTATTGTTTTTCTTTATTATAGAGAAAAATTATGATCACTTGTAGTATACATTAAAAAAATCCTTCCACAATACTTGTCATTCTTCTCAAGCTGGAACAATTATGTTTGTATTTACTCTTCAATCTAATTTAAGTCCTAAAATCAATAATGAATCCTATTAGGGAAAAAGACAACAAATTATCCATCGCTACATGGAATTTACAACCTAAATGTATAAAATCAATATATTAAACTGAAAAGTTTAAAATTTAATTATGGTTTGATTAATCCTTTTCCCCCAGAATTTGTCCAAATTAACTGAGGGCATAATCATTGTCCTAAACCCACTTCTCAAGTATTTTCAACAAAACTTTAAAGTTTCATGCAGGCTTTTCCAAAATGATCTTTATATCTCCTATTTTCCAGTTCTAAAGATAATGTCAGGAGAAGGGTATCTTCTAAATACCTAAATATTCTAAATTACTGTACCACAAAAACTAATACCTTTTCATTTCAAATAATCTTGTTATTTGACCATTGGCTTTAAATGTCTTAGGGTGCCTATGTTTTCCTTTCATTTATATTAATGTTTTCTCAGAAATTCAATTTTAAATAACTTGTTTTTCTAACTAAAACAAAGCATGAGTAATTCACAGAACAAATGTTTCTGTTGCAAATTCAGTGTTTCTTCCGAACTACTAGAGGACTACAAAGCAAAACAAAGCTATGGTTGACTGTTATCTACGGCCATTTTCATGGTGCTCATCAGGCCTCTGTATCTGATTCTCACACTACCACTGAGATGAAATAGCACTGGATACACAACACCCAGCTTTCAGCACATCTCTTTTTTTTTTTTAATGATTTTTTATTATATTATGTTAGTCACCATACAGTACATCCCCCGTTTCCGATGTAAGGCCCGATGATTCATTAGTTGTGTATAACACCCAGTGCACCATGCAATATGTGCCCTCCTTAATACCCATCACCGGCCTATCCCATTCCCCCACCCCCCTCCCCTCTGAGGCCCTCAGTTTGTTTCTCATAGTCCATAGTCTCTCATGTTTCATTCCCCCTTCTGATTAACCCCCCTTTCTTTATCCCTTTCTTCCCCTACCGATCATCCTAGTTCTTGTGTTCCATAGATGAGAGAAATCATATGATAGTTGTCTTTCTCTGCTTGACTTATTTCACTTAGCATTATCTCCTCCAGTGCTGTCCATGTTGTAGCAAATGTTGAGAACTCGTTCTTTCTGATAGCTGAGTAATATTCCATTGTATATATGGACCACAACTTCTTAATCCAGTCATCTGTTGAAGGGCATCTCGGCTCCTTCCACGATTTAGCTATTGTGGACATTTGTGCTATGAACATTGGGGTGCATATGGCCCTTCTCTTCGCTACGTCTGTATCTTTGGGGTAAACACCCAGTAGTGCAATGGCTGGATCATAGCGTAGCTCAATTTTTAACTTTTTAAGGGACCTCCACACTGTTTTCCAAAGTGGCTGTACCAACTTGCATTCCCACCAACAAGGTAGGAGGGATCCCCTTTCTCCACATCCTCTCCAACAATTGTTTCCTGCCTTGCCCATTTTTGCCATTCTAACTGGTGTAAAGTGGTATCTCAGTGTGGATTTGATTTGAATTTCCCTGAAGGCTAATGATTTTGAACATTTTTTCATGTGTCCATTAGCCATTTGTATGGCTTCATTAGAAAAGTGTCTGTTCATATCTTCTGCCCATTTTTTGATTTGTTTGTTTGTTTCTTGTGTATTGAGTTTGAGAAGTTCTTTGTAGATCTTGGATACCAGTCTTTTATCTGTAGTGTCATTTGCAAATATCTTCTCCCATTCCGTGGGCTGCCTCTTAGTTTTTCTGACTGTTTCCTTGGCTGTGCAGAAACTTTTAATCTTGATGAAGTCCCATAAATTCATTTTATCTTTTGTTTCTCTTGCCTTTGGGGATGTGTCATGAAAAAGGTTGCTTTGGCCGATGTCGTAGAGGTTGCTGCCTATGTTCTCCTCTAGGATTTTGATGGATTCCTGTCTCACATCGAGGTCTTTCATCCATTTGGAGTTTATTTTTGTGTATGGTGTGAGAGAGTGGTCAAGTTTCATTCTTTTGCATGTAGCTGTCCAATTTTCCCAGCACCATTTATTGAAGAGACTGTCTTTTTCCCACCGGATGTTTTTTCCTGCTTTATCAAAGATTAGTTGCCCAAAGAGCCGAGGGTCCATTTCTGGGTTCTCTATTCTGTTCCATTGGTCTATGTGTCTGTTTTTGTGCCAGTACCATGCTGTCTTTGTGATCACAGCTTTGTAGTACAGCTCGAAATCCGGCATTGTGATGCCCCCAGCTTTGTTTTTCCTTTTCAACAGTTCCTTGGAGATTCGGGGCCTTTTCTGTTTCCATACAAATTTAAGGACTGTTTGTTCCAGTTCTTTGAAAAATGTCCTTGGTATTTTGATCGGGATAGCATTGAAAGTGTAGATTGCTCTGGGTAGCATGGACATTTTAACTATGTTAATTCTTCCAATCCATGAGCATGGAATATCTTTCCATCTTTTTATGTCTTCCTCAATGTCTTTCAAGAGTGATTTATAGTTTCTAGAATATAGGTCCTTTACGTCTCTGGTTAAGTTAATTCCAAGGTAACGTATGGTTTTTGGTGCTATTGTAAATGGGATGGATTCCCTAATTTCTCTTTCTTCGGTCTCGTTATTCGTGTACAGAAATGCAACTGATTTCTGAGCATTGATTTTGTATCCCGCCACGTTACTGAATTGCTCTATAACTTCTAATAGTTTGGGAGTGGCTTCTTTTGGGTTTTCCATATAGAGTATCATGTCATCTGCGAAGAGAGACATTTTGACTTCTTCTTTGCCTATTTGAATACCTTTGATCCCTTTTTGTCGTCTGATTGCTGTTGCAAGGAACATCTTTCTCTTTTATACATTTCTTTTTTTTATTTGTATTTTTATTCATTTATTTATTAAAGTTTTTATTTTAATTCTAGTATAGTTAACATACAGTGCTATATTAGTTTCAGGTGTACAATATAGTGATTCAACAATTCTATACATTACTCAGTGCTCATCGTGATAAGTGTACTCTTAACCCCTATCACCTATTTCTGCTATCCTCCTCTCACTTCCCGGCTGGTAAACATGTTTGTTCTTTATATTTAAGAGTCTGATTTTTGGTTTGTCTCTGTTTTTCTTTGTCCATTTGTTTTGTTTCCTAAATTTCACATATGAGTGAAATCATATGGCATATGTCTTTCTCTGACTGACTTATTTCACTTAGCATTATACTTTCTAGCTCAATCTATGTTGCTGCAAATGGCAAGATATCTTTGTGTGTGTGTGTGTGTGTGTGTGTGTGTGTATGTGGCTGAATAATTCCATTGCATATATATATCACATCTTCAACCATTCACCAGTTGATGGACACTTGGGCTGCTTCTATAGTTTGGCTATTGTAAATAATGCTGCAATAAATATAGGGGTGCATATATCCTTTTGAATTAGTGTTTTTGTATTCTTTGGGTTGATACCCAGTAGTAGAAATTACTGGATCATATAGTAATTCTATTTTTAACTTTTTGAGGAACTTCCATACTTTCTTCCCCAGTGACTGCACCAGTCTGCATTCCCATCAATAATGCATGACGGTTCCTTTTTCTCCACATCCTCACCAACACTTATTGTTTCTTGTGTTTTTGATTTTTGCCATTATGACAGATGTGAGGTGATATCTCATTGTGGTTTTGATTTGCATTTCCCTGACGGTGAGTGATGAGCATCTTCTCATGTGTCTGCTGGCCATCTGCATGTCTTCTTTGGAGAAATGTCTGTTCATGTCTTCTGCCCATTTTTTAATTGGATTATTTGGGTATTGTGTGTGTGTGTGTGTGTGTGTGTGTGTGTGTGTGCTGAATTGTATAATTTCTTTATACATTTTGGATAATAACCCTTTATCAGATATGTCATTTGTAAATATCTTCTCTCATTCTGTAGGTTCCGTTTTAGTTTTGATTTTTTTCCTGTGCTGTGCAGAACCTTTTTATTTTGATGTAGTCCCAATCTTTACTTTTGTTTCTCTTGCCTCAGGGGACATATATAGAAAGATGTTACTATGGCCAATTTCAGAGAAATTACTGCCTGTGCTGTGTTCTAGGATTTTTATCCTTTCAGGACTCACATTTAGGTCTGCAATCCATTTTGAATTTACTATTGTGTATGATGCGAGAAAGTGGTCCAGTTTCATTCTTTCACATGTGGCTATCCAAGTTCTCCCAACACTATTTGTTGGAGCAACTTTTTCCCATCACATATTCTTGTCTCCTTTGTCAAAGATGAATTGATCATATAACCATGGGTTTATTTGGGGGCTCTTTATTCTGTTCTATTGATCTCTGTGTCTTTTTTTTTGCCAGTACCATGCTGTATTGATTACTACAGCTTTGTAGTATATCTTGAAATCTGGAATTGTGATACCTCCAGTTTTGGTCTTTTTCAAGATTGCTTTGGCTACTCAGGGTCTCTTGTGTTTCATTCAAATTTTAGGATTATTTGAATTCTGTGAAAAATGCTGTTGGTATTTTGATAGGGATTGCATTAAATCTGTAGATTGCTTGGGAGGTATGGACATTTTAACAATATTTTTTCTTCCAATCCATGAGCATGGAGTATCTTCCCATTTGTGTCATCTTCAACTTCTTTCAACAATGTTTTATATTTTTTGGCCAAGCTGAAGTTCATTCCCGGGTATTTTATTATTTTTGATGCAATTGTAAATGGGATTGTTTTCTTAATTTCTCTTTGTCCTGTTTCAATATTAGTGTACAGAAATCCATTTGATTTCTGTATATTGAATTTGTGTCCTATGACCTTACTAAATTCATTTATCAGCTCTAGCAGTTTTTTTGCAGAGACTTTAGGATTTTCTATACATATAGTATCATGTCATCTGCAGATAGTGACAATTTTACTTCTTCCTTACCAATTTGGATGCTTTTATTTCTTTTTCTTGTCTGACTGCTGTAGCTGGGACTTCCAATAATATGCTGAATAACAGTGGTGAGAGTGAATATCCTTGTCTTGTTCCTGATTTTAGAGGAGAAGTTCTCAGTTTTTCACCATTGAATATGATGTTAGCTGTGGGTTTTTACATAAATAGCCTTTATTATGTTGAGGTGTGTTCCCACTAAACGGACTTTGTTGGGGGTTTTATCATGAATGGATGTTGTACTTTGTCAAATGCTTTTCTGCCACCTATTGAAATGATCTTCTGGTTCTTATCCTTTCCCTTGTTGATGTGAACATGCTGACTGATTTGCAAATATTGAACCACTCTTGCAACCCACAAATAAATCCCACTTGATTGTTGTGAATGATTTTTTTAATGTTGTTGGATTCAGTTTGTTAATATTTAGTTGAGGATTTTTGCATTTATGTTCATCAGGGATATTGGCCTGTAGTTCTCTTTTTTGTGGTGTCTTTATCTGGTTTTGGTATCAGGGTAATGCTGGCCTCAGAATGAATTTGGAAACTTTTCTTTTTCTTCTGTTTCTTGGAATAATTTGAGAAGAAGAGTTATTAACCTTTTAAATCATTGGTAGAATTCAGCCATTTGATCCTGGACTTTTGTTTATTGGGAGTTTTTTGATTACTGATTCAATTTCATTGCTAGTAATTGGTCTGCTCAAATTTTCTATTTCTTCCTGATTCAGTTTTGGAAGGTTATATATTTCCAGGAGTTTACGGATTTCTTTTAGTTGTCCAATTTGTTGGCACATAATTTTTCGGAACATTCTCTTATAATACTCTGTATTTCTGTGGTATTGGTTCTTATTTCTCCTCTTTCATTTCTTGTTTTATTTGAGTCTTCCCTTTGTTTTTGTTTTTTGTTTTTTTTTGATGAATCTGGCTAAAGGTTTATCAATTTTGTTGACCTTTAAAAGAAACGACTCCCAATTTCTTTGTTTTATTCTATTATTTTTAAGTTTTTATTTCATTTATTTCTGCTCTAATGTTTATTAGTTCCCTCCCTCCACTGGCTTTGGGTTTTGTTTGTTTTTATTTTTCTAGCTCCTTTAGATGTAAGGTTTAGGTTGGTTATTTGTGATTTTTCTTGCCTCTTGAGGTAGACCTATATTGTTATAAACTTCCCTCTTAGAACAGCTTTTGCTCCATCCCCAAAATTTTGGACAACTGTGTTTTCATTTTCATTTGTCTCCAGGTATATTTTTTAATTTTTTATTTAAATTTTTTAATTTAAATTATTTTTAATTTTTTATTTAAATTCAATTAGCCAACATATAGTTGATAATAATTTTATCTATGGTGAAACACATGATCACTGATTGAGGTAACTTTTTGTTTTGGACATGCCAACAAATCTATCTTTGCTTTTTTGAGTAACTAAAATTTTTGATTTATATATTAATTTGAGTTGTTGATTATATAATTCCCCTATGTCCTTATTCATCATTTCTCATTGCTAATTTGAAGAAATATACATATATATATATATTTTTCTCTCAGTATAATTGTATTTGTAACCACTTCATATATTCTGATAGTTTTGCTTTATATATTTAGCTGATATATTGTTTGGTATGCACAAGTATGTTCATTTTTTTAAAAAAATATAATTAATTAATTAATTTGGGGGGCAGCAAAGCAAATTTTATTGAGTGATAGAATACAAAGCTCCCAAAGAGGGAGGGTACCTGAGAGGATTGCCTAGTATGTTCATTCTTAATTAGCACTAACAACTAGTATACTTGATTAATTTTTCCCTTTTACTTTATTGTTTTCCTTTCTTGTTTTTTATTTCTGTTGACTTGATTAAATATTCCCAATTAATTGGTGTGCACCTTTCTTTTTCAATGCCCTTAATCAAACAGGTTTCTCTAATTTTATGCAGACAAGCAAAAAGCTATTTCTCTTTACTGCTTCTTCTCCACCCCAATAGAGATTTTAAAATGCTTTTCCTCATTCTAGTCTGACCCAGATGAGAACTTTAGGATGATATTGTTTAACCTTTTTTCCATCCCCAACCAATTCTCTCTATTTTGTTGAAATTATTTAGTGTTTAGTTCCAGATTATTATTATATTTTCCTTTAAAATATTTTGCTTATCATTTTCCTTTCTTTTTTATTTTCACCTATCTTGATGTCTCTGTTATTTTACTTTTTGGTCTCAGTCTTCTTCTCAAGGTTGGAATATATTTATTCCAAACATGTTCATGATATCTTATCAAGGTACAAGATTCTTAAGTTATAGTTCTTTTCTATGAGCAGTCTGTAAAAAGCATTGCCACTGTGTAGCTTCCCATATTGGAGATAAAAGGCCTGATTCTAATTGGATTCTTCTTCCTTTGTGAATTACTCAGACATTCTGTCTTAAAGAATGTCTTTAGACATTTTTTTCTTAAATTTTAGACTCTTGGAATTCTGGACATATGGACATATGCATGACTTTTCTTATCAGATGTTCCTAGAACGCATTGAGCTCTCTCAGTTTGCCAACTCAAGCCTTTCTTCAATTCAGTGTCATTTTATTTTACTTATTTATGAAATTAGTCTCTCTTCTATTGCTGTTTTTTTTTTCTCTTTCTCCAACTTTCACTTTTGGTATATCAAATCTCATAGACACATCCTCTAACATTCTTATCCTTTCCCTCATAATTTGCTTCTTTTTGTATTTTTTACTGTAGTTTTGATATGTTTCACCCTTTTGATCAGTAATTAAGGCCACCAAGTTCTCAACAGTCACCTCCTTTCCAACTCAGTTGCTCAAAATTTAAAATAAAAGGAATTGTGCATTTTAGTTTCTTTTTTTTACATGTGCTAGTTATTGTATTGATCCGGGTTCTCCAGAGAAACAGAAACTAGGGGATGTACACAGACACAAAACACACACACACACACACACACACACCCCACACACACAGATAGAAAACCAGGAGACCAGGTGGTATAGTTTCAAGTCTGAAGGCTGGCAGGCTTAAAACTCAGGAAGAGCCAATGTTTTATTTCTAATCTGAAAGCATAAAGAAGACAATGTCCCAGTTTGAAAGTATTCAGGCAGGAGGAAAATTCTCTTACTCAGGGGGGGGTTAGTCTTTTGTGCTAGTCAGGCCTTCAACTGATTAGATGACGTCTACCCACATGAGGGAGGGCAATCTGCTTCACTCAGTTTACTGATCTAAATGTTAACCTCATCCAAAAACAACCTCACAGGTACACCCAGAAAAATATTTGGCCAAATATGTGGGTACCTTGTGGCCCAGTCAAGATGACACATAAAGTTAACCATCAGAGCTATTATTCAAATAGAGCTATCTCCTCTCACAGCCCTGTTAAAAATAAGTTGCCTTTTCTGGGTTTTCTACTTCTTTTTTTTTTTTTTCTGGCTGCTATGTCACTTAGTTATGTTACTATTTTTCTTTGCATACTTCCTCAAGGCTCTATAAACCTTAAGGCTCAGGTGCAGCTACTAATGTATGTTTAAGTGGCACCAATCCAGCAAAATATTAGTTTGCTACATGGCAACTTTTCAGTTCCCTGTCTGGGCTCCCAGAGGAAGTGTCTTTGCTCCTCTGGCTACAAAGACCAGTGTGCTCTATCAGTCTTGGAGGGAAAAGGAGGCTCATCCACCTTTAGACCACTTCTAATTTCTTGGGTCCAGGAAGATGAGAAAGTCCTCTCCAGAACATTTTCATAAGCTAGAACTGTCTCTCCAGGATGCAAGATATTCTATCCTTGCCCTTGGGCTCTCCTACACCCTCATAAAAATGTTCAGAAACAAAAAGGCACTAACTCTTGTCTTCTAAATAAACAGTTGGTGAGTTTACTTTTGGTCAGAGAAACTTTCTAAGAAGTCATGTGGCATATGTGGTTAGGAATGGTGGTTACAATTATTCGACTTTCTATTTCCAGTTTTTACTACCCACTAAGACAGTTGGAGAGAAAATTAAAGATTCTGGGTCTAATAGCAAGAGTAATAATGCATTTTTAAGTCCCCATCCAATTTCTACAATTTAAATCCACAATTTGGGGTATAAGAAAGAGATCTCTGGGCTGGTACGTAGAAACCTGGGTTTTTGACTAAGCTCTTTCATAAATGAATTGTGTGCTTTTACAACTGAAATGTATAATATAGAACTCTTTTAATCTTTTAATCTCTCTATGTCTCTCTCTCTATATATACACACACACCCACACATACATATGTTTTACTTCTATAAAATGGGAAATTATTGTTTATATGGTCTACCTCTTAACTTTATTTCCCAGAAATATTATGTGTAAAATAATGCAATAGAGAAAAGAAATTTAGTTTAATTTAGATTCTGATGCTACCTTTTGACTCTTATACCAAACACAATGAAATTCTGAGCCATTCCTGGCAAGTGAACATTAGTAATTTGGGGGTATAATTTTTAATTATTGTCATGCTTTTGCTCAACAGCCTCTAAGAATTTCTGGATAATCTGTGCTCAATACCCCTTAGCTACACATTCGAGTGCTCCATTATCTGGTCCTATTTTTATTTTGTCATAACTCTTTTACTTACTATTCCCAATTGCTAATGCTTCCACTTTAGTTATAAAGGTCTACTCAGGTGGCTCCAAATTATGAAATTTCCACATCGTCCACCTGTTTTAAAAGCTCTGTAGTTTCAACTACTGCTTTTCCTTCTGGGATGAATGCAAGACCCACACTGATGAGTAGGTTTTCTTTGACTACTCCTGTTGCCAAAAATCTTACATCGATGCTTAGACAAGTCAAAAACTATACACATCTTTTTAGGGCAACAATAATATTTCTTCATAATATTTTATGGTGTCATGTTAAATTTTCATTTAAGTCTTCTAATATTATTTGACTTTTCAGATATGTATGCACATTCTTGTGTCTTTCGTTTTATTTAAAATCCTTTGTAGTCAGAAATGGTAGTTGTTTTTTTACCACATCCTTCCCCATCTTCTCCAGGCCTAACATATTGCAGACATTCAAAATTTGATAGTACATGAGTGGAAATGCAAAGTACCAGATCTAGTATGTTGTTCTTAATTAATATCTAAATGTGGCTGATTATCAGTTTTTAAATAATTCTAAGAATCATAAAATCATCAAGATTTCAGAAAAAAAATCTAGTTTAATGTACATCAATTTTCACAATAACTTTGACTCTTCTAACTTAAAGTTTCATTTATTCTTTCTGAGGAGCATACCTAGTCTCAGGTTGACATTCACCCCTACAAACTAGAATGGCCAAACCAGTTGTTAAAATATTTGAACACTTTTCTATAAGTTAGCAAATAGCTGCTACCTGAAACCTCCCAGCTGACCCACCAATATCCTAGTCTCCCATGCCTGTGCGCCCCCTCCCCATCTCCAGGTCCTAGTGATCCCTACTATCCAACAAATAAAGGCATATTCCTTGTCATAACATGGGACCTCCAGGATTCTGCGTAAGTGCTATGGCTGTGTCCATTCTGATTGATCGATGTCCATGCTCTACAGGTTGTTTCTGACTATATTCTCCAGAATCAGAATGCATAATTTATAAGTAGAAAAACTGAAATATAATCCTATAAATCCTTTTCCACTCCCATAAGTGATAGGCAAAAGTGACCCTTGTAAGCACAAGGTAGAAGATGTCATGAATAGATATTTACTAAGAACCTATTACTTTCCAAGCACTGAACTATTTTTGTGTCTACCCTTTCTGGGCCCACCTCTAATTCAGTAAGATTCTCTTCTTTGGGCAACAATAATTTTCTTTCTGTGAAATGGAGACAGGCATATAAACTTCATAAGCTTTAGAAGTATTTGCACTGTATGACAGTTATTTACTTGTCTGTTTTGCCTACTAGGATGTGAGTCCTCGAAGTCAGGGCAGTGTTTCAATTATCTGTGTACAACCAGATTTTAACATAATGGCAGGCACACAGTTGATTTTTTTTAATATAACATTTTTACCATATTCCTCATACCAAAATACTACTACTATTATTTTCTTTCATATAATTAAAAATTTTTTATTTGAGTATAGTTGACCCATGTTACAGTAGTTTCAGATGTACAACATAGTGATTCAACATCTCTATACATATATTATGCAAGTGTAGCTACCATATGCATTTTTAGATGAATTGGTTGAGCATCAATTATTCAATGGATTGATACATTTGAAATGCTTAGCATGTTTATTCTCTTACTCCATCTAATATTTTTCCAATAATTCTCTTAGCACCTGATTTTACTATCTCTCCTGTGATCCTCACATTTCAGGGGGTCAGACTCCTTGAGATACAAAGCCTCCACCTAAAGACTCAATTATAAACAATAAGATACACTGGTAATAGAAAAAAGAACCTTTGCATAATGCATTAAAATTAACCACTTTTCCCACAAAATATCTAATCTAATGATCTGAATCTAATTACCAAACATTATACTTTCAAACAGCATAATTTTTCCCATTCCTGACTTCATAGGAAAAGCCTTTCTACTACTATCCAAATAAGTATGGCCTGGCAATGTTTCATCAAGCCTTTCTCAGTATCTATCATAGTTTCAAAAACTGAGGATTGCCAATTTGGTCACAAACCTTCAACTAAAAGAACAAAATAGGATGCTTCCTTCCTTGAATTCAAGCAATCGATCCTAATACAGAAGATCTGCCCACTTGGGAAGCCAATCTTACCTAATAGCAAATACTAAAAAAGGTGAGAGAAAGAAAAAAGTTAGTCACAAATTTAAAGGCATCATCCCATTTTTTCTTGTAAACAAATATTTTTTAAATGATATGCCTGCCTATCTCTGCCCTCACCATTATTCCCTCTCTACCCTATAACCCAAGCAAGAATAATGGAAAAGAGAAACAAAAGATAAATCAGAACAGATGAACAAAGAAAATTCCTGATTCCCAAGAAGCAAGTAAGTATAATCCAAGAGCTTCTCTTGATATGAACATTTTTTAAACCTGCTTCCTTGACCTAATGATTGAGAAAATCAAGTCTGTCCTGATGTGGTGTTTGGGACAACACCTACCATGGGTTTTCATTCACAGCTCATAAACAACAGGGTACTGAAAACTATTATAGCCAATACTTAATTAGTCATGCCAGGGAAAGTGAAGTGAATTTGTTAAATAGCATTTCACTATTTTGAAACAATTTTAGATGTGCCTGGGTGACTCAGTCAGTTAAGTGTCTGACTCTTGATTTTGGCTCAGGTCATGATCTCAGGGTCCTGGGATTGAGCCCCTCAAAAGGCTCTACAAACAGTGGAGAGTCTGCTTGAGGATTTCTCTCCCTCTCCCTCTGCCCTTCCCCTCTCCCCACCCCCAGCTCACACTCTCTCTCAAATAAATAAATCTTTAACAAAAATTTTTTAGACTTTCTTTAACTATGTTAGATGTTTGATATTTCTGTCAATTCTCTTTTCTAGGAGAGGCACGTGGAATTCATAAATGCTTACTGGAGGCATTAGAGCAAATATGCTGAAAATCAAGTATTCTGGAATCTTCCAACCAGGTAATCAGGCATTAAATAAAGAAAAGTTGATTTTTAAAAACCATTTCCCTAGAGTTGTTTCTCTTAAATCTGTTCTCAAATTGTTTTCCCTTTTAAAGAATCTTCAAATATGAATCCACATAATGAACAAAATCATGTATTGCCTTAAAGTGATGCAGTCACTATGTGAAATCTTTTCAATATATTTCATGTTGATCTTCATTTTCAACTGAGAAAAGGATTATCTAATTCTAATTGCCCCTCAGATATTGAATCTATGTTCATATTTATTAATACATGATAAATAATATATTTTGTTTGGACATTTTCAACAAATCTGGAGGGTATGCCTAGGCTATTGTTGGGTGGCCTACCTAAAATTTACTCTCAGAGATACCTGGTGCTCACCATTATACATACTGTTCTCTTATTCCTGGGCACACAACTAAAATACATTTCCCAGTCTCCAATGCAGTGAGATATAATGATGTGCCTGATTTCAGATCAATGGAATGTGAATGAAAGACATGTATATACTTCTAGGCTTTGCTTATAAAATCCTACCTCATGTGAGTCTTTCTCTATTCTCCCATGCATGGTCTGAATGAACAGGACTCCAAGGCCACAAGATGGAAGGAGCCTGCCTTCCATAAGGCATGGCACAAATACCTGGCAAACTACAGAATTTTGATAAGTAAGAAATAAGATTTTATTATGATATGTCACTGAGATTTTGGAGACTGTTAGAGCAACTCAAATTACTATAACAAGTTTGGCCATTCTTTTTTTCTTTCATAAACAGAAAAGTGGCACATCACTTTAAGGATGTTAATGTTATATTCAAAAAATTCCAGTATTTGAATTCTACTTTAATTTTATACATCTGAATCCCAAACACTCATTAATCCCTCACAAAGTGAATGCCATCGGAGGATATACAAATCTTAGCTTCATATGAGTAAAAGCTAACATTAAGGGACGAGAAGAATGAAAAGATCTAAAAATCTCTCTAAAGGAGATAATTATCTGAAAGTCAGTCTAAAGAGGCAGTCTCTTCTAGGAGCCAGGTATAGTGCTGTCCTTTGTGAAGAACACTTGGGGGGAGGCCACTGGCAGAGGTACACTCTCATAAGGGCAAACAAGATTAAAAACAGTTGTAAAAATATTTGAGCCACCAAAGATACAGTAATTTTTAAAAAACAGCTATATCCAATGTATAGTATGCTATGACCCCCCCCTTTGCAGAGTCTAGCTCACAGGACATCTGACTGAGACATTTAAAAAGACATGTCAGTAAGAATTAAAATGTTATGGACAAAGCAAGACATGATTTGAAAATAATGGCTTTGGGGACGCCTGGGTAGCTCAGTTAAGCATCTGCCTTTGGCTCAGGTTATGATCTCAGGGTCCTGGGATGGAGTCCCACATTGGGCTCCTTGCTCAGTGGTACTGTGCTTCTCCCTCTGCCTGTCACTCCCCCTGCTTGTGCTCTCTCTCTTTCCCTCTGACAAATAAATAAATAAAATCTTTAAAATAAAAGAATGACTTCAAATTAAGTATGCTGAAGAAATTAAAAATCTGCTGAATAACTAGAAATTTTTTTGTCAATACCTAAAACAGGACAATGAATCTAAGAATATATGCAATTACATTGTTAAATCATGTCAGAACCATTGACATTTTTTATTGAGACAAAATCCAGAATCTAGAGATTTAAAAATAACATAAAACCATATAATGGTATTTTTCAATGGAATACAATAAAGGAAAACCTCTTACTTATTCCTGAGTGTCTCTGAATCCCTAGAACTTCCCCCCATTGCTTTGCTTTCATAGGTCAGAAGTTACCAGGAAGAATCTGTGACATGACCCTTAGTAAGTCACAAGATGAAATTCTAAAATGCAGGCTGTTTTGCAATTGAGCTGCTTCTTGCATGGGCATTTCTTTATGTGTATATAGTAGGGTCTTACTCTTACTTATAGGAATTCCAGATAGAATGAAAGCAAACGTGGCATACAGGGAAGCCACAATTTGTTTAAATTATTGCAATAATAAAAAATTTAGTAATATTAATACCATACTTCATTGATTCTCAAACACACATTTTCCCATATTTTAACATTTCTGAAATCAGGATCTCTTCTAATAGATGGCATCTTATAATCTCTGCCAGATAGGGGCTGATTTTTGTCTAAAAATACCTTTTACTGAAATCTGGAAGACAAGACAGTGCCAACTTCAAAATTGGCATATTGAATGTCCATAATCAGGAAGAAAATACTGGAGATGATACTGGAATACTGTTTTAAGAAAGGCAATAATATCAATACTACTGATGACACAAAGGACGATATGTGTGACAATTCTGAATTTTAAAAGTGATTCAGAAGACTTGAACTTTGAATGCAAAGATGTTTGAGGAGTATAACAAATGTATTTTGTTTATATTTTCTTTTTACACGAATGCCCAAGAGTAATTTTTAAAATATGTGTAAATGAGTCTAAAATAGCTCTTTTATTAAGCATAAAATTAAAATTCTAAGCAATAAGAAAGCATTATGTCACAGTTTAGTTAGAATATTTTTCTTTCTTGGTAGTATTTAAGGTACATCTTCCACTAGACAGAATCTTAGATTTGGTGAAATCTAAAAATAAAGCTACTCCTTCAGTACAACAGAAGGGGTTAGTTCATTAGCAAGTATATTTTTGAATAAATTTTTCTAGGAAGGTTTAAGTTCACATTGAATTTATATATATACATGATATAACTAGAGCACAATGAGATCGAACAACTCTAAAACCGGTCTAATTACTTTGTAGTCCTAATAAATCTCTTTCCATATTGATTTATTTAATTTAATTTTATGCAAAAAATTCAACTACCTAATTTTTGTGTTTGTGTTTATGTCCTGTGTGTATAGTCATAAAGCAATCAAATTTCAACAGTGTTCTGCTTGACTGGTATACATTGAAATATCAACAGCTCTAACCTTACAAATTCGTTTGCAAAATAGCACTCATTTTCCTAGCTGCAGTTAAAATAGCAAAATTTAACATTCACCCAAATCTCTGAGCAAATAGAACTCAACACAGAATCACTTTTTCCATGAATGTCTGTAACAGATGATTAATGAGCTATATTATTACCATGTACAATAAACAGTTGAGAAAGCACCTCTAGAAAAAATAATATAAAAAATAATATTTGATTTTTTGTGGCAAGAATTTGAGATTTTTCACATCAGAAATGGTCAGTATCTGAAATAAGTAAGTTCATACAAAAACACTTTAATAAGCTTAGAGTATTCATAAAATAATCCCATGAATGGGGTGCATGTGTTAGAGTCAGTATTGGGCTAATTAAAAATCCTTTGGCTGTTCTACAAAATCAACTAGAATAAGGTGGGAAATTGTGTTTATGACTAGGGGGAAGAGTTATCTAAGATTAAAACTCATGTTCAACTTGGAAAAAATGTCGATCTGCCTTTAAACACTAAAATTAAATATTTTGTCTACATGCTACTTTTCTATGATCTGTGTAGAAATAAGCACAGCAATCTGAGGAACAACTGGGTCATTATTCCATAGTCTTTGATCTGTGCTAAGTATGTAATAAAATCAGGCTTCAAAACGCATTTACTGTCAGCGATACATTTCCCTTAATGGAATCTTCGTTAAATGCTTTATGTTACTCCTCATTTTGGTTCAAGATGTTATCACCATTTCTCAGAAAGGAGTCCTCAGACTGAGGAAATCTCTTTAGTTAGTTGTACTTTGCTGGTGGTAATGTAAATGATACAGCCTATTTGGAAAACAGTTTGGCATAAACATAGTTACCATAAGACTCAGCAATTCTACACCCAGGTTAAACCCTAGAGAAATAAGAACTGTCACACAAAAACTTGTTCATGAATGTTCATAACAGCATTGGTCATTATAGCTATAAGGTGGAAATAACCAAAATTTCCATCAACTGATAAATGGATAAATAAAATATAGCATAACCAAATAAGAATATTATTTAGCAATAAAAAGGAATGAAGTACTGATACATGGTACTATATGGATAAATGTTGAAAACTCTATGCTACATGAAAAAAAAAAGCCAGTCAAAAAACACATATGTTGTATAATTCCACTTACATGTAAGCCCAGTATAGGCAAATCCATATAGACCAAAAGCAGATTATTGGTTTCCAAAGACTGAGAGAGTTGGAAAGAAATGAGAAGTCACTGTTTTGGGATATGGAGTTTCTTTTTAGGATAATGAAAATGTTCCAAAATTGATTGTGGTAACAGTTGCACAACTCTATGACTACACTAAAAACTACTGAATTGTATACTTTAAAATGATGAATTTTATGGTATGTAAATCATTCCTCAATTTTTTAAATCCGTAACTTAAACGTATTTGCAAAGTTCTTTTTGCTCGTAAAAGAACATATTCACAGGTGCCAGGGATTATGATGTAAACAAATTTTAGAGGCCATCATTCTGCCTACCACATTTGGATTGTATGAAAGGAACTGAAACTGAGACAGTCAGAGAACTTGCTGTCCTCTGTGAGTAGCAATGTACCCCTAAAGTGTGTGGGGCTATTCAGTGAGCAAAACAAGTTACAGAGTAATGTGCATAGTGGGTATTCACTTTAATAAAAACAAACAATAACTATGCATGCATATGTTTATATTGTATTTATATGTATGTATGGACATGCTTCATTTGTAATTTCTATGGAGATGCATTTCTTCCTTCCTGATTTTTTTACCCGGGCTGTTGTTTCATTCTCTTCAGATGTTGTAAACTCCCTGATATACTGATCATAGTCAGTGTAGCCTCTGCGTACAACTGATGGTTACTTCTTCCCGGCTGTAGCAATGTTTATATTGTCCTTTGCAATGTCAAAAGGCTTCTACCCATGTCTAAAATCCTGCTAAGCTTTACAATCTGACCTCTCATACATTTCCTTTTGAGTACTCACTTGCATCCAGCCAATGAAAATCTCCATTTTCACAAATTACAAGAAATTCTTCTTTATTTTTTTTAAAGATTTTATTTATTTATCTGACAGAGAGAGAGCACGCATGCACAAGTAGGCAGAGGGGCAGGCAGAGGGGGAGGGAGAAGCAGGCTCCCTGCTGAGCAGAGAGCCCAATGTGGGGCTTGGTCCCAGGACCCTGGGATCATGACCTGAGCCCAAGGCAGACTGAGCCACCAAGGCACCCCCAAGAAGTTCTTCTTTAACACTCTTGCTGTACTTGTAACCAAATCATTTATATGCTTTTTAACAGGCATCATGGGCCCAAACTTTTCACCTTACCATGAATTAATGGCAGAAAGATCACAGACCATGTTGGGATAAATAAACAGTTTTGAAAATTTAAAAAGAAAAGAATTGGCTCATTGGCCATCATGTAAGCCAGAAAAAGCATGAGAAAGAACACTAGTATTTATGGGCCTAAAGCCAGAAAACAATATGGACTAGTCACTCTTATAATCCTTTGATCATGCTCCCTGAATTACAATGGATGACTCATCATAAAGAAGTAAATAAAGACGTAAATAGTGCTTTTTGGTACTACAATGGATCTATCTACCTAGTAAACCACTTTGCTAAATGACCAACATTATAGACCGTCCTAAGGCAATAAGACTGGGAATGTATTGGTCTGAAAATTGCAAACCTCTCAATGATTAATTCATATTAGCCCATCAGCAAACCATTTAACTATTTGGCAAACGGTCCTTATACTACACACATAAGTAATTAGCCATCTTGTGGTAAGCCATACACGTAATACCCAACCTGTGTGTGCACAGGCTAAGGTTATACACGTTGATTACTTCTCCCTGCCACCCAAACAGTAAACTTTTTCCACATTAAATAGTACCAATTAAAGATAAACCAACTTAGGGGCACCTGGGTGGCTCAGTCGGTAAAGTGTTTGACTCTTGATTTCAGCTCAGGTTATGATCTCAGGGTTGTGAGATCAAGCCCCACAGCAGGCTTCGTGCTGTGTATAGAGTCTGCTTAAGATTCTCTCTTTCCCTCTTCCTCTGCTCCCCCCCATCTCATGCACGCCCATTCTCTCTAAAAAACAAACAAATAAATAAAAATAAACCAATTTATAACCTATTGCTGATTCAGTAATGCCTATCCTCCATTATTCAATATTTCATAGGAATTTAGTTATATTTCCAAAAAATATTCTGCTACCATTCAGTCATCTTTCCTCACAATAATGTTGTGAGATTGTTGTCTATAAGAAATAAGAAAAAGGAAATAAATTAGTGTCTTGAAGAGACATCTGCACCCCCATGTTTAATACAGCATTATTTATAACAGCCAAGATACAGAAACAATCTAAGTGTCTGCAGATGGATGAATGGATAAAGAAAATATGGAACATATACACAATGGGATATTATCTAGCCTTAAAAAAATATTCTGCCACTTGTGACAACATGGATGAACCTGTAGGACATTATGCGTAGTGAAATAATCCAAACATACAGAAAGCAAATACTGTATAATCTCATACAGTGGAATGGGTCTTATATTGTGGAATCTAAAAATGTGAACTCCATATTATTTCTTACAACTGGATGTTACAACTTCAATTTGATTAAACTGCAAATTTTTGATGTAAGATGTAAAAAAAAAAAAAAGAAATCAGAAAAAAATGTTCAAGTAAATTCGTCCATTGCCCCCCTCACAATTTTGGGTTAGAACTTAGCATCTTGGATACATATTAGTTATGAAAATCACCAAATCTCCCATTTCATAATATATCAGATTAAAACAGCAAAACCCAAATTTATAAGGAAGATAGTTTCACCTGCTTAGCATTCACTAAATATTGCTTACTTGTCATCAACAAATCTAGATTTGTTAGAGCAGAAGTCAATAAAACTGCTCGCTCTGATTCAATTCCAAAATTTGTTGAATATGTATTAGACGACAGGAAGCACAAAAGCAAAGTTATACTCTCTACCGTCAAGTTTATTTGGGCAACAGCCATGCACTCACTGAGGCAATAAGACTGGTGAGAGGTGAACAAGGTGATATGAAACAAAAAGGTGAGAGGTGATTTATTCTACGTAGGGTAGAGGTAAGGGGGTGGAATCATAGAGGTGAACAAGGTGATATGAAACAAAAAGGTGAGAGGTGATTTATTCTATCTAGGGTAGAGGTAAGGGGGTGGAATCATAGAAGATTACCAGAATAGATATCATTTAAGCAAGATCTTGCCTTTCAAGATGAGTAAGATTTCACCAGAAGGAGAGTGAAGGAAAGGACATTTCAAACAAAGAAAACAGTAAGGGGAAAAAATAGAAATTAATATAAATATTTATAATAAATATAAAATTACATGGTATATTCACAGAATCCTAAGTGGAGAGCCGGTATATATTTATTAAAATATATTGGGAAAGATGGTGGAGCTCTTCTCTTCTTCTTGAAGTATTCAATATATCATTAGAATCATTAATGTGTTCTTACGTGATGTATCTCTGACCTGTCCTTATGCACCAATGGAACTGGCAGAAAGCAGAAATGAGACAGGGAGCAAGAGCAAAATGGTGACAACGTGTGGACACACTCAGTACACTAAGAGGACAAAGAGAAACCAGAGAGTGACCCTGGTAGGAGGTCTGTAGAAGCAATGGAGGGGGAAAAAAAAAGATAAAAGAGAAAGCAAAACGGATCTCAGGGGTTCATGAAGGTAATGCAAGCAGTCTTTTGGCCACTTGCCCTGCTAAAAATAGAAGCATCACTAGAGACATTTGGAAGGATGTCAATGACCTTGAGCTCAGAGTTCAGGGAAGAATTCTTCAGTTAAAAATGTTTTGAGTCAAAGGTGAATGACTTGATTTTAATGAGAACCAATGTGATTTAGTATTTAAGAGTTTAGGCTCAGGCCACTACTTTTTGTTGGACTTCGAACAAACAACTTAATCTCTTAGTGCCTTCATTTCTAAAACGTCTACTTAATAGAACTGTTACATAGATTAAAGAGTTAATACATGTAAAAGTACTTAGAATAATCAGGATGCAGACAGGGAAATCAAACTCTGGGACTCTATTTTCAAATATGCTGGAAGTGCTGAAAGGTTAAACAGGGGACCATGGAACAATGTAGAGCTTAACAAGAACAGGAAGTCTCTATCACTCCATAGGATTGGAAGGCAAAGAGAGGAGCAGTTTCAGCAAAGCCTATGAGCTGGAGCTTTCTGGAAGAAACTGGAACCATAAGAAAGACATAGACTTTTCCAGAAATCCCACTGCAAACACATAAGATGAGAGATATACCCTGGTTCCAACTGGATTAGCAGCTCTCATCCTAAGATTCCTTCTTTCTTAAAGGGAGATAATATAGCCTATTTCCAAGGATTTCTGTGTGGTATTTGAATAAGCTAATGTACATGAAAGCATTTTTACTGTCAAGTGGTACACATATGCAAAATACTATTAATGATGATAAATGTAGAACACACACACATTTTTTTTTATCATTTGTCCTCACAGTAAAATAGAACTACAAGCAACTAGTACAAAATTACACCTCTCCTCAATGAACAATGTGAACTGAATATTAAGTCAAAAGAGATGAGAACCAAGGAAACCTAAATGTAATGTTATGCAAAAAATAAATATGATCTGTTGTGATTTCCTGACTTTCTAGTTACCCTCAGAGCAAGACACATCACGGCTAGAAAACTTGAAGAAATGCAGAACCCTTAACTTGAAGTGTATTCTATATTCATTTAACCCCCTTAATGTATAGTATTTAAATATACTTACGATTCATTACCTCATTTGAGATTTTGAGGGTATACGTGTAAGTACATGCATATTACCTTCACTATTGGTTAAAATATTTTAAGAAACAAATTCTGAAAAGGGATAGGTATGGCTTTTCTTTATACTTACGTATTGTTTTTAATTATAATAAGTATTAAGTTAATATACACAGTTCAATTTCTTATCTTTCTCTTCTCTTCCAGAGATTTAATTTTACAAGTTCTGTGTCTTTGAATTATTCACTTCATTTGGAGAACCATAAATCTTTGGTCCCACTGATTTCAGGGCAATTCATCCTTGGTCCTCCTGTGCTGTCACTACTCTAGCTGCTGCCATCTTCAAGACTTTGATCTTTTGGCCTATTAATAACTCACAAACAGTTTCAAATTTTAACCTAACTTGTAGCTAGGCCTTGGTAATTCTGCAATTAGGTGAATTAATAGTCAAGTGACCACATATCCAGGGGTTCTTGGAACTCTCCCAGTTTATGCCTGTTGTTCCTACATAATAATTTATAGCTTCCCCTTTCATTCTCATAAGTGTCCTGGTTTGGATAATAAATTATATGGTCACACATTAGTAAGTGTCTCAAAAGCAGAAACAGTATGCACTCTCTGATAATAGTGTGCCCAGAATTTCATAAACAAAGCTCTATACAAATGTAAGCTATTGTTATCATTTTCTATGCAATATCCTGGTATTAATTTTATCTGCAGAAAAACAGAACAGATTGAAGGAGTTCCCTATCTCACTTGCAGCAGAAGGGCTGAGATCTGCTCAAGAAATATAACATTCTAAGGTCTCAGTTACTTCATCTGCAAAATGAAGGGGCTGAATTAAATTATCTCTAGGTTCATTCCAACTGAAAAAGAGCCTGCCTTCCACATCTTCCTGTTTCCAACACATCACATCTGAAATTGCATATTCTCTCCAGATACCTGGTTCCCTTCAAATTGTCTAGTTCTTCACCCTAACCTTGACATTTAGAGGGATCTTGACCACAAAGCCATATTCCAAGAACTCAAAGTTTGAGACTTTGTACATTTTTGCCCTTCTTTCCCTTAAAACTCTAGACTTGTCTTTACTTTTGACATACTCTACATCGCTGAGATCATTCAGATCCAACTTAGGGATGATCAGCCTTATTTGTGCCTTGACAATTTCTTCTCTTGCTATCATCCAGCTAAGGGTATACACCACTTGTAGATTGGCATTTCTGCCAGGCTAGAAAAAATTTTAACAGGCTATTTACTCTCCATATCAACTCCTATTTCCTTTTTCTTTGATCCCCTCTTCCTTCTCATCACTATTTATTCTTTCCACAAGGCATTCCTGTCATTGGAGAAAATAATTTGATGAATTAAGTCTCACTAATGTGTAAAAGACTTATTCTATTTTCCTAGAAATATTTATATTTTTAGAGAAGGTCAAAAGAGTAAAATGCTTAGTATAGAGAAACTTGCTGATAGCACAAAGATTAAATTATATTGCTGCCAGAGTTCTTCGCATATTATAGGCTCTCAGTAAACATTAGTTGATATGTACATGAGGTCATAAAAAAATGAAGGGAAGTTTTCCCAGGCAGAGGAAAGTGGATATTTCTCAGGCAGAAATTCTTCCAGATATGTCCAAATACCTCAAAATAACAAAAGAACATGATGCATTCACTAGCAGTAATAAGTTCTGTGTACTTTAACTTTAAGATGTGGGGAAAGGAGGAAATGGCATTGGAAAAATTTGACCTGTAGAGGTCAAATGGGATCCAGAGGTGGAAGTAAATTTCATGCCATGCTATGTCTCGGATTAAACCATTTAACAATTCTAGGAATATAAGTTAGATGTAGATTTCTGATATAGTAAAATCACTGTGGCATCAGTGTGCAGAGTATACTAAAGACAGGAGACACTGGACCCAGGAATTCTATTTAGAAGCCTACAGCAGTTGTCTAGGATCTATTAGGTTTCACTGGACTTACAATAGACATCCATGTGGGGATAGCAAATAGGGTTGGATTGAGGAATATTCCAAGTATAAACTCTATTGGATTTTATAAACAACAGATATTGGGAAAAGGTAAAGATGATAAGAAGGGTGAGTATATATTGAATTTGATGTTTTAAAAATGGGAAACTACATGGGAGGTAAAGCCATAAATAAGATAAGAAATATAGGAGGAAGTTGGGAAGAGAATTTGGACAATGAATTCAATTTTAAAGATACTAAATTAGGTTTGAAGCTGTCTAGTTTATAGCTATAAATAGAATCTGACACTCAGAATAGAAATCAAAGCCAGAGGAATCAGTTGCTGACATCATGAAATCACCCATGGAGTATTGTTAAGAAAGTGAAGAAGACCTGAAGATGGAGCACTAGAGAACACTGGCATTTAAAGAGAGTATCCTAAGGTCATATATGACAAGTCCATAACGAATACCATTTTCAGAGATGAAAAGATGAAAACTTTTCCTCTAAGATCAGGAACAAGAAAAGGATGCCCACTCTTGCCACTTTTGTCCTTCATATTACTAGAAGTCCTAGCAAGAGCAATTATGTAAGAAAAAGAAATAAAGGTACCTAAATCAGGAAGGAAGAAGTAAAACTGTCTATATTTGCAGATGATATGATTTTATATATAGAAAAACTTAAAGACTCCACCAAAAAACTGTTAGAACTAATAGACTCAGTAAAGTTGCAAGATACAAAATCAATGTAGAACAAAAAGTTGCATTTCTACACACTAACAACGAACTATCAGAAAGAGAAATTAAGAAAACAGTCTCATTTACAAAAGCATCATAAATATAAAATACTAGGAATAAATATAACCAAGGAGGTGAAAGACTTTTACACTGTAAGACACTGATGAAAGAAATCAAAGAAGACACAAATAAACAGAAAGATAGTCTGTGCTCATGGACTAGAAGAATTAATATTGTTAAAACGTCCACACTATCCATATTAATATAAACTAATAATTAAATACATAAGTAAATGGAGGGAGGGCAGAGAACAGACAAATCTCCTGTATAGATTTCCAAACAATTTACGTAGATAATCAGTCCTCAAAGAGTTAGAGTATAATCTCCTATTCCTTAAGTATAAAATGCACATAGTAACTTTCTTTAAAAGAATACAGAATGGAGTAAGGGGAAGGGGAATGAAGAACTAGAGTGGAGAAAACTGACTATTTAAATACTGCCTCAAGCCAGGAGATCGAAGTTAACATCAACAGCAAGAAGTCATGCTGCTACTACATACTCTCTTTTTACTCTTTTAAGACTTATTTATTTGAGAGAGAGAGAGCACACATGCACATGTGGGTGTGGGTGTGAGCAGGGGAAGAAGGGAGGTGCAGAGGAAGAGAGTCTTAAGCAGACTCCCCGCTGAGCTCAAACACCAGGCGGGGCTCAGTCTCACAACCCTGAGATCATGATCTGAGCTGAAACCAAGAATCGACACTCAACAGACTGAGCCACCCAGGCGCCCCCTACATACTCTTGATATATGAGAATGGCACTTCTGTGGTCATCCTCCTCAAATGCATAACCCCAATCTAATCATCAGAAAATATCAGGCAAACAAACACTGAAAAACATTCTAGAAAATACCTGATCAGTAATCCTCAAAACTGTCAAGGTCATCAAAAACAGGGAAGGTCTAAGACACTGCCGGCCGGAGTCAAAAAGGAGCCCAAGGAGACATGAAGATGAAATGTAAGGCAATATACTGGATGAGATCCTGGAACAAAAAAAAAAAAAAAAAAGGACATTAGGGAAAACTTATCTGGACTTTACTTAATAATTGTGTCGATATTGTTTCATTAATCGTGACAAATGCACTACACTAATGAAATATGTTAACAATGGGGGCAAATGGGTGTGGGGGGGGAGATATATGAGAACTCTATACTTTCTCTGCAACTTTTCTATAAATTCAAGACTGTCCTAAAATAAAAAAGTTTAATAAAAAAATTCTAGACTTCTGTCTGACTTATATAGTAGGATCAAAATTATTGGAAACTGCAATATCATTAATGGTGATATCAGTTATGGGAAACACAGTAAAGGAAAATAAGTATCTTCACCGCTCTTCTCACCAAATCCATTCATTACACGGATACCCTTACTTCATCGATCAGTAATGTCAGCTGCAGTAGATATATTTATTCATCAAAATGATTTCCATTCATAGAGCCCTTATTAGAGGTTGAGTATATGAACTATCTTATTTAATGCTCAAAAATACTTTTGAGATTTGTACTATTATTATCTCAACTTTACAGATGAGGAATAGTAAACTTGGACAGTCTAACAAAAACTTAAAGAGGCTAAGTAATATGCTGAAGGCCTACAGCTAATAAGTGAAAAATGTTGAGCTGCAGCAGTTTGTTTCCAGCACCTATACTCTTTAACTGGTCTGCTAAACTGTCTCCTATACATGTCGATATGCCTGACTTCACCATACACACACATACTTCATTATTCATGCTCCTCCCTCTTTATACTACTGTCAGGATCAACATGCTTTTCCAACCACTTCTTTTCTATCTGCAAATATACAAATAAACTCAGGACAGAATACATCAGATCATCCCCAAACACTGCCTTGCCCAAGACCTTAGTGCTATGACTCAAGTCCATTTCCTTATTATTAAATCTATTACAAGGTAATATTCAAATTTGATTGAGTTCACAATTTTTTTTTTCTTTCAGGAATATACTGAAAGCAACAGCCTTTCTTGTAGAGGGAAGATAATTCCATAGGCAGCACCACTGTACCCAACCTCTTTTTCATACCCTCATGGCCCACACTCATTGCTCTGACTCACTGAAACAAGAGGCTAAAGAAAGAAAGCATTAGAAAGGTAAGTTCATAGTCAAGCTTACTTTCTGTCTTCATGTAAAATGAGAACACGGGTTACAGAGGCAAGGATTTTCTGTTCGTATGCTACAATAGCACTTTCCAGTTTTTGTTACTCTAAAGCAATTTTGTTTTCTTTTTTATAATTAGGCCATAAGCCAGTCCATGCCATTCTGACTCACTCAGCTGCCCATGTGCTGTAGCTGGAGTGTGACTATTCCATAACTGGCGTATTGAGTGCTTTTGTTTGGGCCTGTAGCATAAATAGCACAAAGAAAAAGATCTTTCTGAGAAAACCTTGAAAGCCAAGGAATGATAACCTTTTCTCACACTGAGGCTTGGGGATGGGGGAGTGGTAAAATACCAAACAAACCCAAGTCCTTCCTAGGGCTTTCCTGCCTTCAAAGGGATTCAGGCCCACAAGAATTCCTTCCCAGGCACTGCCTGACAATATTAACATTACCCAACCAGCTCCCCATACCATTATACACTTAGACTGGTTCTTAGTTTACTTCCCTAGTAGGTAGCAAATATTCTAACCTAGGACCTCTTTCCTCCTGTAATCAACTACAAGAAACCCTGAAAGAGTTTAGAGAACTTAAAGAGCCTTTGTATATCCTCTAGGGTTACTCCTCATTTGACAGGGGGCAGGCCTGGAGAAAGAAGCCTCCATCTGATTGACAGGAAGCAGGGCACACAGACAACAGTCACTCTCCCCTATGTATTGTGTGGGTGCCACATTTTTCTCCCCTCTCCTCTGAAGCCTTCCCTAACTAACCTAAATGTTCTCATCACTTCTCTATTAGCATTCCTTCACCAATAAGGAACAAAATCACATAGTCACCTCTATTAGTTTGGACTTCATTCTCCACTCGGTCTGTTCTGAGAGCATTTTGCTTTCCTGTTGTAGCACTAAATACCCTCAGTCTTGTAGTACAGCCCAGGGAGACCATGCAGCCTGCATGTGTCACTAGACTGTAAATCTAATATAAGGGATTCCATGTCTTCCTCCCCACAGGGTCTTGCATCTTGCTCAAAAATGCTTGTTGAACCAAAAATTTGCAAGTGCTTTTATAAGCCTTTTTCATCAAATGTATCCATAAATTCTTGAAGAATCAGAAGAACCGCTATTTCTTTGGAAACACCTTTGGAGTATGCCATTCCTTTCTTTCCATTCAGCCACAAACCCATAAACACACACACACACACACACACACACACACACACACACACACTCATACCTTGCAGTTTAAGCAGAATTATCAGCCAATCAATTAATACTTCATGAGATATACTCAGTAAGACCCCAGCCTCGTTGCTCATTGATACGTATTGTCTTTCTGATATAGATACATTTAAAGAATGAAAAAAGCAAGAAGAAAAACATCAAGTAGCCAAGAAAACAAAACCTACTATTTTAGACTTGGAATTCCAGTAAGTAATCCTAATATTGCCTTCCTATAAGAATACATGATTACAAATAAATACTCTAACCAGGTTCTCAATGAAATCCATCCTACAAAGGTATTCTTCATAAAATATTTATTGAATGCCTACTATGAACCACACAGTATTCTAGGAGTTGGGGATAAAGACCTTGTACCTTGAGAGCTCATATTCTGTAATATATGGAAACTCAATAAATAAATAATATAGACATGTAAGAGGTCAGGTAGAGATCAGTGTATAAAGGAAAATATAGCAGGTCAGGCGATACAAGGAGCATACCTACCTGCCAGGGAAGATTGTCCAGGTTTTGTTGTCATCATTATTGTTGTTTTTGTTGTCATCTTAGAGAAACTTGTTATTAAATTTAAATTTCTTTAAATATATACTTTCTCCCACCTTCATCTGTTCTAGGGAGGAACAGAAACCCCTCCCCTCTCCATTTGGGGGATTCCATGTATAAAGCCTGAGATGCTGAGGATGAAGTATAAAAATACGATGTATAAAGGAAAAGAAAGCATCTGCTGTTACCTTAACAGTCAGATACCCCCATCTTCAGGCCCATTTTGCTCCTTTAGAAAAAGCCCCTGGGAATCCATTTGAGGGGAGAACAAGCTCTTCCTCTAGATAGGCACTCAAACCCCAACAATGAATAGGAAACTCTAACATTAAATTACTGAAGAAGAAAGAAAATGGACAGCACCTCAGATCCTAGCAGGGGGAGGGGATTTGCCCCTCCCCTCCTCTCCCCTGTAATCAGCAAGCCAGCTTGAATGAAGTGAAAGCTGAGTCAAGTAAATATATGAGGGAAGGACATTTTAGGTAGAAGAAAAAGCAAATACAGAGTCCCTTAGATGTCTAGGACATTTAAGTAAGAGCAATGGAGCCAGTATGGCTGGCAAGGAGAAAAGCAAAGAGAGAAACGGGAAGCAGATAGCCTAGGCCTTGCATAGTGAATGATCCTTTAGAAACTTGCATTAGTATTATCCCTCTGCAAAAGGGAAAGGCTTGAAATAAATTAAAATGGAAGGAGGAAGAGAGGCAAGAAAGACGAAAAAGGGGGCGCCTGGGTGGCACAGCGGTTGGGCATCTGCCTTCGGCTCAGGGCATGATCCTGGCGTTGTGGGATCGAGCCCCACGTCAGGCTCCTCTGCTGGGGGCCTGCTTCTTCCTCTCCCACTCCCCCTGCTTGTGTTCCCTCTCTCGCTGGCTGTCTCTATCTCTGTCGAATAGATAAATAAAATCTTTAAAAAAAAAAAAAAGACGAAAAAGGAAAAAAATCCTAAAACCACAGGTAGCTTTGCTTCCTTGTTGTTAACGGATATGCTAATTTCATTTCAGGAAGAAACTTGCTAAAGTTTCTCTGATCTTCTCTCTTATATCCCCCCTTCTTTCTAACCCTAATGTTACTGTCTTCTGATTCTCCTCATCTATGGCCAGAATTATTTACAATCCCTCCTGACTGGTTTCCCTCTCCATTCTAGGCCCCTTCAACACAACCAAATTGCTGTCATGGCAATCTTTCTAAAATCCATATCTTATCATGTTTCTCTCACTTTTTCAGAGACTTCCTTTTAATTTTCCTTCCCTAACCCAAATATTCCACACTCTATACCAAACTGTAGTCCCCACTCTAGATTTAGTGGTTATTCCCTGAACACACCAGGCATTTTCACACTTTTATCCATACTTCAACTGGAATGCTTACTCCTTCCAGCCATACAACTCAAATCCTCTAACCTGTATAAATTTCAACGACATGCCCATGTGTCTTCTATCTGCATGGAAGAATTAATCTTTCTCTCCCATGTGCTTGCATGACACTTCGTTTATGTCATTACTGTAGCCTTTATCATACTATCGTGCTTACTACATGGTGTTCTTCCTAGCTACAAGGTGAGTTCTTTGTCAGAAACACTGTACTCTTCATTTTTATTTCCCAAATATTTAGCATATATAAAAAGATGCTTAATAAATATTTATTGAATTAAAAAACAAAAGAAAACAGGAAATGAGATGAAAACGAGGAAAACCTCAAAGCAGAATCAGAAAACAGGAGAAATCAAGATGGTAAAGAGATTTGCAAAGTCAGCAGAAAGAAAAAAAATTACAAAATATTAAAGCCAGAAAAAAATTTTGTAATATTTTTTAATCACCAAATTTAACAAATGATAGAATTGGGATTCAGAACACTCAAGCAGGAAATACTTAGAAGAACTTGAATTCAAGTTTCAATGTTTGGTCTATAGTTCTTAGAGAATAACACAAACAACCTAGAAAGTATCTATAGATACCCTGCTCATCTGTACACTACGCCTCTCTGAGATAGAAGAAGGCTGGAGCAATTTTAGTGCACCATCAAATTTATTTCAAATGTTCTAATTTTCCTCTTATTTAAATTTTTTTTTCATTTGACAACTTTATTCCCTTGTATGTACCATATATATATATATATATATATTTACCACTTCACAGTCAATGAAGCATTAAACTATCATTTCACCAGATTCTCATAGCACTCATTTGAGTCTTTGGTTTCAATTAGATATTTTTCCCTTCCTATTCCACTGCCTCCTATAACTATGAAAGGTCACTTAAAATATCAAACAGGCAGATGACGAGACCACGAGACCACCTGTGTTTCTGTGGTTCAATACAGATACACTGGGTGTACCTCATAGGCACAGGATTCTGATGCTGGCCCTGCCAACTTCAAGCGGAGCATCACTTCTGTGCCTCAGTTTTTGCATCTGGAAATGAAGAAGGCTTGACCAGATCAGCGGTTTCCTTTTTTTTTTTTTTTTTTTAAGATTTCATTTATTTGTTTATTTATTTGACAGAGAGAGAGAGAGAGACAGACAGACAGACAGCGAGAGTGGGAACACAGGCAGGGGGAGTGGGAGAGGAAGAAGCAGGCTCCCAGCAGAGGAGCCTGATGTAGGACTCGATCCCAGGACTCTGAGATCACGCCCTGAGCCAAAGGCAGACGCTTAACGACTGAGCCACCCAGGCGCCCCAGATGAGTGGTTTCCAAACCTGGCTAGGCATCAAAACTGTCTAGAGGTTTTAATAAATCTAATTGTCTAGGTCCTTCTCCCAGAACATCTCAGGGGATGAGGACCAGAAATCTATATTTTCAAAACTCTCTAGGTGATTCTGATGAGTCATCAGGTCTAGAAAACTCTAAACCAGATGATGTCTCAAGTCCCTGTTGGGTCTAAAACTATGAACAAACCACGCTTCTCTTTTGTATCCATTGCTATTTGTACAAGTCAGTCTTAGACCCAGACATTGGGTTCCTCCCTGTAGCATGGAGAAAACAGACTTGAGATGGTAAGACTAGTCAGACCTCAGAACCAATGGCTTAATTTACATTCGGAAGCAACAGGACCACATGAGAGCGTGGCCTTTTCTTTATTTTCCAACAGCAGGCTTCTTACATGAAAGAACTCACATATTTTCTAGAAGAGTCTATCTGTTCTCAGAAATGTACAGGTTTATTATTATTATTGTCATCTGCTAACTTTTCCTGTTGGACACCAAAATCCATCTAAAATACTGAAGAAACCCAGTATCTTGTGTCTTATTTAACAAAATACACTAAAAATACTAAAAAATAGATAGTTATTTTCAACAAGTTGCTGATGCTCAGATAACGCTAGGAAGGAAACAACAAAGACCAGGAGAGACACCTCATCATTACAAACTAAGAACCTTTAGTGTTTATCCTATTTTCCTTTGTTTGGTTTTCTTTTTAGTTCAAATAGTGATTTTCATCTTTTGGAAAATCAAACTAATAACATAATTAAAAAAGAGTATTGTATAGACCACAAAACTAATTTATTGGTTAATATAGCAGGGGGTAAGAAATTCTAGAAATTTAAAAGTTTTAAGACTACCAGAGGTTGAATAAATGCAATTAATTCTAATATTCTTTTCTTTCTTTCTTTATATCACTGATTATCAGGCAGTACAGGATCAAGTTAAAGACAAAACCTTAAGGTCTTTCACTGGAGACTTCCCTCCAGATTCATATTGCCCATCACCTTCTGGGCTAGAGAGTGATTTAATCAACCATACAAGTCCACTGTTACTTGATTCAGACTCTAGTTCTTTATCTTGTTCACAACTATATCATGAAAAGCAGTCATATATCTTTCCGAAGTCATGATATTCAATATTCATTTATTTGTTTAATAAGCATTTATAGAACAGTAACTATGAGTTAGGTACATAAAAAAATGACTAAATCTGTCTGTTGCCTGTTTTGAACATTCTAGATGAGAAGATACATAAATTTTTTTTGACGGTGCAATTAGTGCAAAAAAAGGAAAATTTTGCAGAATTTCAGGGATAGCTTCATGGCAAAAGAGATATTTCAACAAAGTCTTGAAAAATAAGTAGAGTTTGCCCTGCAGTCAAAGAAGGAAAGCGCTTCCAAGTGGAGAATGCATGGAGTAAAAAGGTACTTTGTGATAGATTCAGGGAACTCTAAGTAGTTTGGTATGGTTTGAGGATGGGGTGCTCTTGAAGGAGTGATGGGAGACATACCTGGGGAGATAACAGGAGTCAGGTGATGGCTAAAGTAGCTGGGCAGCATTTCCACTACAGCTCTTTCTGTATCACACATGATACCTTCTTTTTCTATCCGGCCTCCTTCCACGAATCAGTTTAAAACCTCTAAAACATTAGCAAATCCACTAAAAAACACTTTTTTTTTTTTTGTCATCCAGAAATACTTTATCACTTGCTATTCCCAAGTATTCTGGACAAACACCACATTCCAGACCAGAAAATTAAATCGTTTTTTATTAGTCTCTCAGTGTCCAATCCCCACATCGACTTGTTTCTGATTCCACCTGCCTTCTCTATTTCTTTGCACACATTCTTTATTTTTCTACAAAGACTCTCACAGTCAATTAAGCTAACATTTTAGATTTCTTATTGACTGCACTAATATTCTGAATAAAATCAGTGTCAAGTAGGCAGTCCTTGGTAGATTTGATAAATGTCAAGTTTTGGACATATATTTAATTATAGTCGTGTTTCAGTGTTCAGGGTTCAGACTTTGACAGAAAACAAACTTTAATTCAGTTGATTATATCTCTTAGAATCCTGGCAGTTCAAACCTCAAAGCCCTCATATAGGTACAACCAGTATTTGGTTGTAGTTTATATAAACAACATCACTTTAGAATGAAATAGTTAGCCTTGGAAATGCTAGGATTTTACAAAACAAAAATTATACCGTAACACTAATTTTCCACTCAAAGTTTCAACACACACACAGACACAAACGGTTTGGTCCTGAGTGAATTTGCCAGCTCTGCCGCTATCAGGAAGACTCAAATGCTGGCAGGCCCAAGGATGAAAACATGTTTACTTCCTTACCCTCATACATGCTCAGCTAAAAATGTCCAAGGTTCTTCTGTTCCAAATTAAAAACGTATAAAAGAATTGAGGCTGAACACTTGTCTCACATAGAATGGGCTTGAGAAAGTTTTATGGCTTTTCTTAAGATTTTTATTTATTTATTGAGCGAAAGTGAGAGAGAGATCAGGAGTGGTGAGGAGGAGCAGAGGAAGAGGGAGAAACAGGCTCTCTGCTGAGCAGGGAGCCCATGCTGCACTGGATCCCAGGACCCTGGGATCATGACCTGAGCTGAAGGCAGACACTTAACAGACTGAGCCACCCAGGCGACCAGAGAAAATTTTATGTTCTAAAACCCTCCAACTCTGCTTATGCCACTTTTCATGACAAAGATCAGGAAAACTGAGCAAGCCTGTCCAGCGCGCAGTGATGATAAGTCAAGGTCACACTATCGTTGACCTTGGTTTTATCTGGCTTGCTGCCTTCTTTGCGATCATCTATTTGCATATGTTTTTCAATAATTCTCTTTTGATGGGGCAGCTAAAAGGTTTTAGCTGAGGATATCTATAAAATCCAAATGCACCATTTTCAATAACATTTTCATTTTTAATTTAAAAAAAACACTCTAGGTACAGGGGTTCTGGAATTTTTTATTTGAAAATAAGTAAATGTCTTGTTTGTTTCCTAGCACCCTGTCTCATAATAGCTCCCTACTGCCAATAGAAAATGATCACATCAGAACCATATTCATCTATCCTCAAGTAACAGACATTGGCAGACACGCTACATTCTGAAACTGTTTGTCAGCCTTTGGCTGGTAGAGTTTAAATTCTGATTCACACTGGCTGCTCCAGAGATAATGACTTACAACTCCACAATCACTGGGATGGACTCTGATTCCTATCACACAGATAGACAGAGAAATGGAAGAAAATGGTAGGGCAAAAGTGGAAAAAAGTAGTTTAAAATTCAATGGAAACCCCATATATATATGTGTATATATATATATATATATATGTCTTCTCCATTTACTCAAACTACTTTAAAGTATCCAGGTTTTACTAGCTCAGAATGAGGTCACAGTGTAATGTAGATTCCACAGGTCCTGCAGGAGCACAGAGTTTGACTATTTTTAATAAGACCTTGAAAAACCATTTGTGGAATCTATTCCAATAAATATGACATATTTAGAGGTAGGAATAAGAATAAAATTAAACTTTATAGCTCACATTGCCTTAAATTTACATAGTTTCAAATTCTTTTGTTAGTGTACTTTTTCAATTAGAGTGCTTTTTTTTATCATGACTTATTCTTAACATTACAATTCATACTTGGACAAATGAAGAGGATGCATGCTAGACTGCTTGCTCTCTGGACAGCACTGATTATGTGTCAATTGGTTTACTGTTTGAGGTAAACCACAATCTACTAGCAAAATCAGTCTCCTTCATCCATCAAATGTATTCATAGCTGCCTCTTTATATTAGACCCTCAGTAGTTCAGATGCCCCTCTATTTTGCCACTATCTTTTTTAGAAACTTGCTTAGAAAAGAAAGAAGATGGGTATTCAAAAGGAATAGAGTTTCAAAGATGTTACATGAAAGGCTACTGTTGTCTATAATGAGGCTACGCTTAGAGATTCTATGGTAACTATGATTTCTTTACTGGTGTCTCATCTTAGTCTGTGTCACAATCTGTTCCCATGATAGCTCAGTAGCCATTGGGGTGATGGTTAGGTCAAGATCTTAGCCTACTCTACAAAAACAGCCTTGTTCTAAATCCATACCAAAGGGTTAATCTTTCATCATTTCTGCCATTGCCAGTAAGTATAACATAGTCACCTCCTTCCAGTACTCCAGGCCCATGCCTTTTTGAATTTGGATCATTCTGCACTCACTCTGCAACTGTCTCTTTGCTATTAATTCCTGGCCCTATATGAGAAAGGCCATTTCCTATGCAACACTACAGTGTCCTTCCCTCGCAACCAAAACATTCTGAAGCGATTTTATTTTCTCCTCCTTCCCTGAAATTAACTCTATCTGAATTCTAGATGCAGAAATCAGACCCCCCCCTTTGTTCCTTCCCTAGCCAATTACCTTTTGCACATTCTGATTCTTTTGCATGACTAGTCTCCCTAAATAGTTCCTATGGCTGATCAATTATACTTCTAGATATGTCACAATTTCTCATCTATTTTTCTGGGCCTAGCTTCTTAAATAGCCATGTATTCAGGACTACACTATTTATCTCATTCTATGACTACTTTTTCCTTCTCTTACATGATAGCTTTTCCTAATGCCCCTTAAAGAATAATAAGCTCCCTCCAAAGGAACTGATTTACTCCCATTGTGGACAGAATTATATTCACATAGTAAAGCCCTAACATTCAGTGTGATGATATTTGGAGGTAGGGCCTTTGAGAGACAATTAGTTTTGAAAAAAATTTTTTTTAAGGTTTATCTATTTATTTTAGAGGGGACGGAGGGGTAGAGGGAGAGAATCTCAGGTAGACTCTGCCCAGGTGCCCCAAGAGAGAGAACTAGGTTTAAATGAGGTTATGGTGATAGGGCCTCCATGATGGGATTAGTGTCCTTATAAGAGGAAGAGACCTAAGCTCACTTTTCTTCTGAGCGAGCATGGAGAAGAAGACATACAACTACAAAAGAAGACGGCAGGAGCCTACAATCCAGTAAAAGAGGCCTCAGAATGAAACCTTCTTTGCTGGCACCTTGATCTTGGATTTCTCAACCTCCAGAACTGTGAGAAATAAACTTCTGTTTAAAGCACCCTATGGGGGGCGCCTGGGTGGCACAGCGGTTAAGCATCTGCCTTCGGCTCAGGGCGTGATCCCGGCGATCTGGGATCGAGCCCCACATCAGGCTCTTCTGCTATGAGCCTGCTTCTTCCTCTCCCACTCCCCCTGCTTGTGTTCCCTCTCTCACTGGCTGTCTCTATCTCTGTCTAATAAATAAATAAAATCTTAAAAAAAAAAATAAAGCACCCTATGGTCCTGTGATGGCTCTCTAAACAAACTTAGACACTTCATCGAACTCTCCATTAAGAAAACCTTCCTCTGCCTCATCACCACTGACCATCTGGAGGGGTGAGTCTCTTTGCCCAGGGGTCTGTGTTTATCAAGAGGGGAATGAAGGAGAGAAGACTTCCCAACATCACCTCATCACCTCTAGCACCGTTTGCTAGACATTCTATTTGAGTAGTTTTCTTTGCTTTAAGGTATAAATCTTCCCATGGGAAGGTATGTGGCCTTTCGTCATCCCCATCATTCTGCATTCTACCAATCCAACCCTTCAGAGGCCAATTACAGGCTCATTTTCTCCAAGAAATATTCCCTGATGGTTCCTTCCATTTTAATCACTCCACTTTCTAAACTTCTCCGGCATTATTGTCTGCAAGAAATAATTTAAAATTTTAACACACTCATATATGCTTTTTTATTCTTGGAACTTAACAGCAGTCCCATGCTCCCTTTTGTAAATACACTCCCAATATTCATTTTACTGTTACTTTTGCACTAAAGTGTTACTCTTGGCCAGGTGGTAAACTACCATGACAATCTCTGTTACACTCTTCATCTTTATACCTTGCATATACACACATATTCCTACAATCTTCTGCATCTGGCCACTTCTTCATACCAAAGATGCCTTAGGATCTAGGCATTTCTTTCCTTTCATCAGTACCTTGGTGACCTCAGCAAGTTAGGGGATTTTTATATCATCCCTTTAACTAGGCTGTTGATTTTGTTTTTATATGGCTTTTCTTTGAGAGAAATTAGTAGGGTCAGTCTGGGCTTCCCAAGGGCCTTTAACAGGTCCCTGATTACCTAAGTCATTTTTTTTTCTCTTTTTATTTTTGAAGGAATGAGAATGTGGGAACAAAAAATAGCAAGGGTTCTCTGCAGTGCATTGTGTCTATTCAGAAGTAAGAAAA
>NW_024423897.1:37853752-37970909 GCF_017311325.1 Ursus maritimus | reverse complement strand
TAAAAAAAAAAAAAAAAAAAAATCTTAAAGCACCCTATGGGGGCGCCTGGGTGGCACAGCGGTTAAGCGTCTGCCTTCGGCTCAGGGCATGATCCCGGCGTTATGGGATCGAGCCCCACATCAGGCTCCTCCGCTAGGAGCCTGCTTCTTCCTCTCCCACTCCCCCTGCTTGTGTTCCCTCTCTCACTGGCTGTCTCTATCTCTGTCTAATAAATAAATAAAATCTTAAAAAAAAAAATAAAGCACCCTATGGTCCTGTGATGGCTCTCTAAACAAACTTAGACACTTCATCGAACTCTCCATTAAGAAAACCTTCCTCTGCCTCATCACCACTGACCATCTGGAGGGGTGAGTCTCTTTGCCCAGGGGTCTGTGTTTATCAAGAGGGGAATGAAGGAGAGAAGACTTCCCAACATCACCTCATCACCTCTAGCACCGTTTGCTAGACATTCTATTTGAGTAGTTTTCTTTGCTTTAAGGTATAAATCTTCCCATGGGAAGGTATGTGGCCTTTCGTCATCCCCATCATTCTGCATTCTACCAATCCAACCCTTCAGAGGCCAATTACAGGCTCATTTTCTCCAAGAAATATTCCCTGATGGTTCCTTCCATTTTAATCACTCCACTTTCTAAACTTCTCCGGCATTATTGTCTGCAAGAAATAATTTAAAATTTTAACACACTCATATATGCTTTTTTATTCTTGGAACTTAACAGCAGTCCCATGCTCCCTTTTGTAAATACACTCCCAATATTCATTTTACTGTTACTTTTGCACTAAAGTGTTACTCTTGGCCAGGTGGTAAACTACCATGACAATCTCTGTTACACTCTTCATCTTTATACCTTGCATATACACACATATTCCTACAATCTTCTGCATCTGGCCACTTCTTCATACCAAAGATGCCTTAGGATCTAGGCATTTCTTTCCTTTCATCAGTACCTTGGTGACCTCAGCAAGTTAGGGGATTTTTATATCATCCCTTTAACTAGGCTGTTGATTTTGTTTTTATATGGCTTTTCTTTGAGAGAAATTAGTAGGGTCAGTCTGGGCTTCCCAAGGGCCTTTAACAGGTCCCTGATTACCTAAGTCATTTTTTTTTCTCTTTTTATTTTTGAAGGAATGAGAATGTGGGAACAAAAAATAGCAAGGGTTCTCTGCAGTGCATTGTGTCTATTCAGAAGTAAGAAAACAAAGAAAGGAAGGATCAGTGAGCCAAATACCTCTGGTACCATTGTCCATATGCCCTTTCTAGAGCTGGTTCAGTGGATAAACCATCAGTCACTATTCCCAGACCTATTATTCTAAAAATTTAAATGCTTCCCTTGAACACATGGGTTTGGGCTTACCTGAGAAGACATATGTGAGTGTGTTGAATTTTCAATAAATTTTTATTGGTTTTAGGAAGACTGGATGAGAAACCATTAGTTGTTTTCATTACCAATATTTGTTTTGTTTTATATGGTCATCTTATTATGCTCCAACCTAGTAAGATGGGGACAAGGAGGAAGCGCTTCTCCTCTTGAATTTTAAAGTCCTGCATGTGCCAAATCACAATAAGATATACACATAAAACAGAACAGATATCCATAAAATCTTCATTTGTTGAATACTTTCCATGCATGCAAGGACAGAGTCATGCTAATCAGAAAGAGCACACTCTTGTATAAAACCAGTAAGTGCCTATTATCAGGTTTAGGAAGTCTCAGTCAACAAGTGCACGAGGGGCACCTGGGTGGCTCAGTCAGTTAAGTGTTGGACTCTTGGTTTTTGGCTCAGGTCATGATCTCATGGGTCATGGGATACAGCCCTGCATTGGGCTCTATGCTCAGTGGAGAGTCTGCTTGTCTCCCTCTCCCGCTGCCCCTCCCCCAACTCTCGTGAATGCTCTTTCTTTCTCTCTCTAAAGTAAATAAATAAATCTTTTTAAAAAATGTGTGCACTGAATACTCAGCCATTCATTTCCCAAGTGTCTAACTTTACCAAATATATGCATAACAGTATGTGAGTTACTATGACTCATAAAAAATATATGAGGTATGATCCTTATCCTCAGCAACATTATAAAGAAGCTTTACAATCTCACAGAGGGCAAGACATACACGAGATGCACTATAAGGAAATAATGTCTGATGAAATCAGTATCAAGGGCAAAAAATGCAGGGCAGGAACAAAGGTATTTTAGGATGTTCTATGATGTCCTCCTACTTCTGAATTACACACTTCTGAGGAGGGTAACTGAAATATGGTAAAACAAAGGACGGCTTATATTTAGCTTTGGAATGCATATAGTAGAGGATTAACTTTCCTGCTTCTGTCTGCCTTTGGTCAACTCAAGATTGCACTCCCAAAGTTTGTATCAGTTTATCATGGGGCAGGCTATAAAAAATATCAAGTATCTGAGGAAAACAGACTGGGAATTCAACATTAGCAGATGATTTGCTATTCATAGTCTGCATTTTTAGGATACTTTACAAATTCACATGCATTATTGGTCCTCTTGGCAATCCTTTAAGGTAATAATATAGGTATTACAGAATTTTATGGATCAAGAAAATAAAAGGTCAAGAGATTATATGACTTGTCCAAGAACCTGAATGTATCTGTTAGGGTCCTGACAGGACACAGATGGCATATCTAAAGGGTCTGACTGAAAATAATTTATTGAAGGGCAAGGGTAAGGGGCCAAAAAGGAATAGTAAAGCATGGAGGGACTAAAAAGCAGGAAGCCACGACTAACTCAGGTCTGAAAAAGAGAGGACAATCTTGCCAGAGTCTGGTGAAGAGCTGCCACTGTAAAAGAGGGGCTGTTGACAGGATGATGGACATAGATACTTCTGGAACTGTGACAAAACAAGGTAAAGCCAAAGAAGAAATGCCCTGATCCTTCTCCCTTCTCACCCTCCCATCCCCTGCCACACCTCCCACTGACCAAAATAAACCAGAAGCTAGAAAGCAAAGATCTCAGATCCCAGATGATGTAACCGAAAGAGGTCAGCTTTCCAGGCATAGAAGTTAGCAGAGGGGGTGCAATGGATCTGGAGGAGATAGAGAGGAGCAGCATACCAGGTAAAAGCACCTAGTTTCATGTCTACAAATCCAAAGTTCTTCCTTTAGTTACTACTCAGATACAGCCCAGACAGAAAATGAAGAATTAACTGTAATTATTTTTTAATATTAGTAAAGAGTCTTATTTGAGATACATTTCTTCATCAGGTTAGACTGAAGCCTCTTCATTTCCTAATGGCTTATGACTGTTCTGGAATCCTCTTCACTTGAATGAAAGCCAAACTTGTAATCTCCCCTCTTTCCCACATAAACACATCTTCATCTCTTCGAAAAAGATGCAATCCCAAGAGGTAACATTGTTGCATTTCAATATAATGCTAAGCTTGACAGAGTCCTATCTGAACAATGAAAACAAAATTTGGAAAAAATAATGAAGACCAGTAGGTGCTGTATACAACAAACACTAGGGCATACAATCTTATAGTGGTATAAATTTCTTCTGGGAAGGATGCAAAATGAAATGAGGCAGAATAGGGTAGTAATTCAGCCTATTTCATATACTACTCAAGAGAAATAGTATTTTTTTTAACACTGCAGAAACAGATTTGGAACCCAACACTTTGAGTCCTATAGGCACCCACAGCATAAATTTATTCCATTAACCTCTAATAAAGTGTCTATTCATCTCTTGCACTCTGGTCTCAAGGTAACTGAAAATCCTTTAAGATAAGCACAGGCCTTCCAAGTATTCATACAATACTGAGTAAGTAAGTAAGTAAATAAGTAAGTAAATGAATAAATAAACCCTGAGACTCTCTATCACCCTAGTATGAATTCAGTTTACCAAACTACTTTCCTCCTTTGATTAAAGAACTTTGAACTACAGAAGGAAAATGCATGGAAAGCTTTTAACAATTAAAAAACAAGTAATTAAAATACATTCAGCCTTTGGAAAGAAAGTGGAAAAAAGAAATTCCAGAAGTGATGAAAGTGTTGCATTTGTATGCTGAGGGAGGTGGGGGTGCAGTTGCTGAAGTCAAACTTTCATGCTTATTTGCTCAGTGCACACCCTATGCTGACCCACTCATTATTCTGGTAGAGCCCTTCTGACTGCTCTCATCCAGCAGGCTACCATTTACCATTGTAATGAAAGCTAAGCAAATTGTCACCAAGTGTCTCACCTTCGCCATAGAGCATTTGGCTTTTATTTCTTGAGGGAATTAATCCAGTTTCATTAAGAAAGATTTCCTCTATGCTTAAACTAACTACATTTCCTTCCACTGCTTTAAACCAAGGCTCAGGCTTATCTACCGTCATTTCCGAATGTTTGTTTTCATTTTCCCCAGAACAATGAGGATGACAGTGATTTCTGGTTAAAGGGCCCGAACACCTGAGTGATGAATATAAAAACAAGGTTTAAAGAAGAAAGAATATCAAGAGTATACACAAAAGATAATTAAGTAATTAAATAATTAAAATTGTTCAATTTTATAAGGATGCAGACACAGTATGATTGGCCTTTTGTGACCTGTTTGCCTGTTAGGGCAAGGTGTTGGCTCCTGGAATTGAAGAGGGATGTGGTGAATATCCTTGCAACTAATTTGTTTTTATGTAGACCAGAGTATCACATAGGGTACTCAACCATAGCTGAGGGGCTTTTTCCCTCAGTTTTTCTTCTGCTTTAGTTAGATTTCACTGGTGTATATAATTCAACACTGTCTATTATCAACGTAGACATCATTCTGACTAAGCTCCTGAGCCAAGTATTTTAACCCAGGGAACATCTCTGTGAAATGATTTTATATTTATATATATTATATATAAATGTGTATAACATATAATGTAGAGTCAATTATAATTGAACATAATATATAACTGAATCTATGCATAGTTTAATATTTAATTGAAGTATAGTTGGCATACAATGTTATATTAGTTTATAAGTATCTAAAATGCTTTATACATGTATTCATTCATTCCACTGGATTCATCCAATAAAATCTTATTTGTTTTTTAAATTTCACTATCAGTTGAATAACTGTAGTTGCCAGTTATTATGTTAGGTATGGTCTCATGCATTGTCTCCAAATTCATCACAACAGTCCTAAATAGGTGATATCATCTTCAAGAGACCTTGCTATGTCATGTGGGGGGGGGGGGGTGGGGGCAGTAGTAAGATGCGGGCCCTGTTCTACACAAATAGAACTAAATTCAATTAGATTTTTTTTAATCCAAACCTTAGCATCATTAAAAAATTTCTTTGCAAGTTTCTTAACCAACTAGTCATAGCTTCACCTTTGTGCCTCTCTTGGCTCCATTTCTGAAAGCCTGTGGTTATCAGTTTATGGTAAGCAAATCCATTACAGACACTTACTCCTGATGAAAATCTTATAAAATGTTGCATGCTCTTGCTCCCAAAGACTATAAAGAATTAGATGATTTGGCCCAAATTCATTATCTGTAATGAAAGCAGCTCAATATACACAGCCCACTGATACCAATATTCTTTTGTCACTTTTACACACAAAGACTCTTTTCACTTTAATATGTCAGGGTGCTCCATGAACTTCAGAAAGCGGAAGATGTATTAGTACTCTGCCATTGTTTACAAAGCAAGTACAAAGGCTATAAATGAGCTATAAATATGTAGGATATTTGAAGGTTAATAGGAGAGGGATTCTCTAGTGCATTTTACAAGCAAAAATAGTGAATGACAAATATGAACTTACAGAGATATATAATGCTAATGTATTCATGGCCATAGGTGAAATTAATTGGCAGAGGCTAAAACTCATTACTATTAACAGAATTCTCCTCAAGATTTTATTAATCTTCCTCCAACCCTCATTCTACAGGGATCAGATCAAACCAGCCACATCCTGACTCAAGCCATCGCTGAATAATTTGGATAACTTAAGCTGGTTATCTTCTGATATCTAGGCCATTATTATTATCTGGGCCTCAGTCATCTTTTATTTAAGTTAGAGGAGGTTCTGAGTATTCAGAATGTTTAAGAAAACTCATCCAGGCTTAGTCCTCACACTTAAAAGAATATTGCCTTTTTTTTTTTTTTAACTATCCCCTTCCCTCCCCCGCCAAAAAAAGAGACTCTCTAGACGATGAAGGTTTCTGCCTACTCTTCAGATTGACATTTTATTTCTTTGTAGATCGGGCATGTCTCCGTGAAATCTTTTAAATGAAGCGTGACTTTTAAACATTTTAGTTCAGACATAGGGCAGAATATACTCTATTCATTCATAAAAGAACAAATTAAGTTTTAGCCCAGGATACTTGTGGATATAACACCTAGAGATTTTGGCAATGCCAGCTGGGTATATTCTTCAGTGTCTCTTTAAATCATTCTTAATGTATAAATGACATTTAAAAGCCCCCTTTTCATTGCAGTTGGCAGAGTACCTAAGACCATAACAAGTTACTTCCCTAGTAAATGTCATTTTTCCTTAACCACAGGGCTATAATTCAAAACTGCAGATTTTTTAAAGAGAAGTGCTAAAAAAAAAAAAAAAAAAAAAAAAAAAAAAAAAGCCCTCTGGGAATGAAGCCTAGGATTTCCCATCTATGTAAAAAGGGAGTTGTTACAGAGTGGGGGACTGGCTAGAGGCCAGAGGGCTAGAGTTACTGCTTTCAAAATGGCTTTCTGATCAACTATACCAGAGGGAAGGGTCCTATATCTACTCTAGCCATGGCAACTTGCAGGGAGAGGGAAACAGAGAAGGCAGGTGGCAGGAGCTTAATGCAACACGGTGTTAAATATACACTTAGGAACCAGAAATCTAGGTTCAAATCCAAGTTCTACCACAAGTGCACTAATTTTCTATTGTTGCATAACAAGTCACCATAAACTGTAGTTACTATGGACACAAATAGAGTAGCTTAAAACAACACAGATATATTATCTCATTGTTTCTGTGGATCAGAAGTCAGGTACATTTCAGTGCCTCTGTACACTATGCTCGGCATCTCACAAAGCTGGAATCATGGTGTGGCCTGGATGTACCCTCACCTGGAGTCTTGACTAGAAAATGATCTGCCTCTAACTCCTCTGGGTCATTTCCTTATGAATATATGGACTAAGGTTCCTAATTCGTTTTGACTGTAAATCGAAGAGCCATTCTCAGCTTCTAGAGGCTGCCTGCTCTTTTCTGCCATGTGGCCCTCTCCACAACATAGCAATTTGCCACATAAAGGCCGGTTAGAAGACTCCCTCTTAGACTGTATAGTTCTTCTCTCAGGATGGGCCTAGTCCCTTTTAAGGGCTCCCCTAGTTTAAGTCAGACCCATCTAGGATAATCTCTTTTTTTAACTCAAAGCCAACTGATTAGGGACCTTAATAACATCTACAAAATTATTTCACCTTATAAGTTAAATAATCATGGAGTGATAACCTTCATATTTATAAGTCTTATTTATACTCAGATGGGTGTGGAGGGGGGAGCAGATCATATAGGGTACATACACGAGGGATAGGAATCTTGGGAAGCATTTTAGAATATCTGCCTAAGACAACAGGCTTTCAGAACCCTATGGGAGGATTGACTGAGTTACAATAAATGTAAAACATATAGTGCCTGACTAGGGATAAGCACTATGTACATTTTTACCATTATTCTTCTTCGTGGGCTGAATTTCTTAGGAGAAAACACTGGGTCTAAATGACCTGTCCAATCATTGTGTTCTTGTGCTAGAAGCTGGGATTAAATCCAGACTCCTCCTGATTTGCTCAAGCTTTTCCTTTTCATGCTACATTCTCAATGACATTTGACCTAGGATGACCTTCTTGGAAAATGTTTCTTCCTGCAGCTGTTTCCTCTGCTGCTTCTTTTTTTTTTTTTTGGTGGGGGGGAGTTAATTTTCATTAAATTTATTTAAACTAAAAAACAAAGCAAAACCCAAAACCCATCAGTTCTTCTCCTTCTAAAGCCACTATTTCAAAACAAACAATACCTCCTTCTCATTACTTTGAATGAATAGGTAACAAACACATCTTCATGGCACCACTATGGTGGGTGGGCTCTGCCATCTAATCTTCAAGACGTGCCTTGGGGTGGAATAAGGAGTCACACCAAGATGTCCAGGCTGCAGACTTTGTCTGCATAAATCACTGCAGATGTACAGTTTGTCTTAGAAGGGGCTGGCTAACTAGGACCAGGGTCATGCTTATAGAAGAGGTCTGAGTTTCTAAAGCTGCTCTTCCTTCCCACCAAAGTATAAATCACAGTTTGAGTCTGTAAGCTGGCTGGTCCTGTCAACTGACCCAGTTCACTCAAATACACAAAACTCCCACAGTCAATTTGGGGAAGGAAATTCCTTACTTTGACCCCATATCTAATTAGATTCTGGAGCATTTTTTTGCATTCTGAAGGCTGGCACATGCCTATAGTGACATACCAGAACTATCTTTTGTTCATATCTCAGTGGGATACCTCTAAACAGAAACTTAAAAAAAAATCACTAATTCCTTCTCACCAAGCTTCTTTCCTCCTTAGGGAATCATTGATATGCTGGACAGACACTGCATTGACTTACAATGCGAGCCCCTGGAAGGTCTGAGATAATGAGGACAGAGTTTTCAGGTGTTGACTTCCAATGTCAGTGATGGATGGAAAAGCAGGTAAGAGGGGAAGAGGATGTGGGCAGGGGACAGAATTATAGCAGCCTCGTGTCTATATGATAAGAAAATTTTAAATCATGTCCTACTGAGTATCCCTTACCATGTATATTAGTTTGCCAGAGCTGACATAATGAAGTAACATAACAGAAATTTATTTTCTCAAAGTTGTAGAGCTTTAGAACTCCAAGATAAGGGTGCCTGTAGGATTGGTTTCTTCTGAGGCTTCTCTCCTTGGCCTGTAGATGGCTATTTTTGTCTTCACATAGTCTCCCTTTGTATATGTCTGTGTCCTAATCTCCTCTTCCTATAAGGACACCACTCATACCGGATTAGGGCCCACCTATATGACCTCTTTTTATATTAATTACCTCTTTAACAACCCTGTCTTCAAATACAATCACATTCTGATGTATTGGGCCTTAGGACTTCAACATGTGAATTGAGGGGGGGCACGATTCAGTCCTTAACACAACATATTTACAAAGTGTATTACATTTCTATTTATTGTTAAAGTGGAGAGATGTGAATGTTGCCAGCATATTAAGTGCTGATGCTCAGTCTCTGCACCCTTGCCATGCTTCCCACTTACTCCAGTCACTGTGAGAAACAGAGCTGACCGCATATTAATGTGTGCTGCAGGTAGAGGTTGAGCCTCTAATGAGGTAGACTCATTTTAGACTTTGGATAATCAGAAACAAAATGTAGATTCAAGGCACTGCTCACTTTGTCTCTGTTGCTCATTGACGTATTCTTACAGCTTGAAAAGTATCTGAACTTAGTAGATATTTAATAAATATTTGTCAAATGAATGAGGAAGAGTTGCTAAAAGCAGGAAGAGAAATAACTAAAAGAGGAATGAAGTAATATCAAAGCCAAACTACCATTTTTACAAGCCCCCCCCAAACATACTACTAATAAAACTGAGCTGTGGTATATCTTTTTCCCCCTAAAAATATGCATGCCTTTTTAAAACTCACTTGCTATTTCATCTGAGCACATACTTAGTATATAGTAGGAGTTCATTAAACATTTATGAAATGAATTAGAAGTCCTATGAGTTGCTGGAATCTAAACTCTGCTCTATTCTTTTTACTTCTCTACAAACACAAAAGACCACATGACAGTATTCTGCTCACATAATAATGCTTCACATCTCCATTCTTGTTGCCATTGTCTTCTTTTCTTGACAATTAAAAATCACTGTTCTTTAAACTCCTGAACAATCCATCTCTATTTGTGATTTACCTAACCACTACTCTATTAAGTCATATGACTACAACGTCCAACCTCATATCATCACAGGAATATTCTCTACAATATTCCTGAGACATGTGTAAATATATGTCTGCTTGAACAATCCCAGAGATGGGCAAGTTACTGACCTGAAAACCAAGCTATTCCACTCCATTACTAAACTAATCCAAATATTTGAAATTATTTTCCATTTCTTGAACATACATCTATTTCCTATAATGTCTACTTAATTGTCCTGATTTTCCCTTTGTACCCATATAGAAGTTAAATCTAACTTTTAACTTTCTGTATCTTGAATTTCAGATTCTCTTTTCCCTAGAAAACCTTATCCACCTTTTTCTCCAGTTTTATATTCCACATTCTTATTTTTGTTTTTATAGGTCATACTGCCAAATAGTCTAGAATAATGAAAACAGAATTATAAAAACTGTGATTTTTTTTGAAGCTAGAAGGAATGAAGATCATCTATCTAATCTAACCAGCATATTTGTCATGTGGAAAAGGAGTCCTAAAGAACAAAAATATATATACAAAGTTAGAGTCTTGTACACCACTGTACATGCTGGAGAAAGGAAACCTAAAGCTCAAATTCAACTGATTATACCCAAGCTTCTCCAGCTGTTTTGTATTTGCAATGATCCTAGCTAGCCCAATTAAGTCCAGATAAAATGAGGCAAAGATCATAAAGCATTTAAAGGGGAGAAATTAACCGAACCCTGTTTTGTGTTGTCAGCCAGAAAAAGAAAAACCCACATCCAGGTGCTTGCTTAAGGCCAAAAAAATAAATTATATACACCAAAGCCCACAAACTCTAAAATAAAGCTTTATGAGGTGTCAGATTGTGAACTGAATTTCCCTAGCTACAATCCCTACCAAATGATTTTATGTGGCTTGTAACTCAAATGTTTAGTCTGAAGGAGTCAAGGAAGAACTGAATTCTTACCAGCATTGAACCAAAGCCTAAAGAGCTGAATCACCTGGCTACACGGTTGCGGCACAAACTGACCCATAGCCCACAAAGAGGAAGTTAGGACCTTTAGAAGGTGACTGTANGGAAAACTAGTACAAGGCCATTTGTGTTTTCAAAACCTTGTGAAGATTTTCCCCCTCAAGGGCATTGTCTTATTTCTATAATGTCAGCAATATTCCTAACCTGAAGTATAGGAGATAACGCAGTTCCGAAATCCTTTATCTACAAGAGTTTAGTTGGACAAAACACCTTTGAAGAGTCCTCAGTCATTCTTATGGGGGAGGGAGAATTTTTACTTTTGAGACGCCAACCTGTGAATTACAAGATTGAAGACTATAAAGGAACCTCAGGGAGATATTTAGTTCAGTAGTGTACTTCTCAAACTTTTGCTTGTGAAAGAATCATTTAGAGGTGGAGAATGTTACAAATGCTGACTTCAGGGCCATACCACAAAATTCTGATGTGATGCGGGGGGGCAGTTGGGCCCAGGAATCTGTATTTGTTAACCATTTTGAACCTGATGCATGTGGTAAACAGACACTGAGTAGAAACACTGACCTAGTCCAATTTGTCATTTTATAAATGAACAAACCAAAGTCCAGAGAAGTCCAGCAAATCAGAAATAGAACCTAGGGAAGCCTGGGTGGCTAAGTCCATTAAGCATCCAACTCTTGATTTCAGCTCAGGTCATGATCTCAGGGTCTTCGGATTGAGCCCTTCGGATTAGTCTCTGCACTCAGATTCTCTGCTTGAGATTCTCTCTCTCCCTCCCCCTGCCCCTCACCCTCTCCCTGCTTGCTGGCTCTCTCTCTAAAAAAAAAAATAAATCTTAAAAAAAGAAAGGAAGGAAGGAAGGAAGGAAGGAAGGAAGGAAGGAAGGAAGGAAGGAAACAAACCTAAATGAGAACTCACATCTTTGGATTTTGCTGTTCAATGGTGCTTTCTCAGCCTCACCATGCAATATATCACAATATGATAAATAACATCATATCTCAAAATACTGTATCATTACCCACAAGGCCTGCTGGCAGAGTTCAGCCTGAAGACCTTGCTCTTAGAGCCAATGAGATGTTTATGGACCCAGGGAAGCTGCCACTTGTGAAGAGAGTCCAAATATAGAACAGAGGCATGTGCTATGCTGAAATCAGGGCAGCTGCCCTTTGTTTGCAGTTGATGATCTGCTATCATGGGCACCAGAGGTAAGAAGGAGGTTGTGTAACTGAGGCTATCACCTCCAGAAATCCTACATGTCAGCTTGGACTTTTCACTTTTCTGGGGTCCCAGCATATGCTTTGACATTTTTATCTATGATGTGCTCCAATGAATATTTGTCAAGTATTACTCAGTTGGCATCACATCAACCTATCAATCCCTCCCTTTTTTTTGCTTATCAGTGTATTAATTCATATACATGAATCCATGTGTTCTTTCCAGATTCCACTGGAGACGTCACAGGTACCTGCTCAGAGCTATTGCTGTCTCCTTGCAAGTAAACAGCTATAGACTTAGAAAAAGGTCTAAGACTATAGTAGAATTTTACATTTCAACAGAAATTCTGGTGACTGACACTGGGATGTCATATTTTTCTACTTTTTACAAAGACAGAAACTATATGACTACTTACCATAACAAGCATTTCATAAAAGAAGAGACATTTAACCCCCATAAAAAGAAAGTAATAGTTTTTAATAATTAGCCTTCTAAAAAATGCATGATTCTGTCCCTCTTCACTACAAACAATGGGAATTTAAAGAACAAAACAGCAATAGTCCTTGGACTAACATCTGTTGACCCAACATGACCTATGGCCATACTGAATAAAATGACTTAATCAAAAGATCTCATTGGTCATTACCAGAATCTTTGTATAACTGCCCTACTTTGTGTATTTATTATAACACCTGATTTATTTAATCTGGTGTGCCACAATTGCATTATCTGATGACTTCTCAGAATTTGAGATGATTTCCCAGAAACCAAAGCTGCTCTGAGTTGTAGGAAGGTCATACTTTTCTTTTTTAAAGAAACTTATCTCATCTGTGTTCTGTTCTCCTTGTTCCTATTATTGGTCAAGGTATAGAAGGAAAAATAAATATGACAAGTGATACTAACTGTTGGACAACATAAACTTTCCATCTAAGCATTCTCACTACAGGGAAGAATGGAAATTCTTATTATTTTGACTTTGAAAACCATTTTTTTGGATTTATATCTTCTCAAAACACAGAAAAATAAGATGCTTCCCATTTCTCATTATATCAGTTTCATTGGAAGTAGCAAGGAGATAATAAAAGATGTTTAATACTGGCTGGTTTTCAAATGTGGAAATTGCTGTTGTCCATTGAGAAGTAAGCGTGGTGAGAAAAGCTGTTTTCAGCTCATAAAGTTGTGGTTGTTATTTCATATTTTTATAGAGCCCTAAACGCACAGGGTGCTGACAATATTTGAAGTGGGGCCAAGCAAATCAAATTCCTGGTCCAAAGCAGGCAGAGTCCATACACAGACCCAATGCAATAACAACCAGTGATTCAAAATAAGCATGGTATAGCTCAGAACCACTGCAAAGGGAGAGCTATAGAAGGGGAAGTAGTTTTAGCATGAAGAAAAGAAGGGATCCCCCTATAGTATAAAATAATAGAAACTCTTTGAATAAATCCTAGAGCCTCAAAATTGGTAGTCCAAACCAGCATTTTAAGAAGCCTTCATACTCCAATTTCCCAGCAGAAAAAATAAATTTACTCCAGGCCAATAAATTAGATGTCACATGTATACACATATAATACATTTTGATGTATATACACACATCGATCCCTAGACACAAAGCCACTCAATCTTTATCAGTTATTGAACTGAAAGCCTGGAAATGCCCTTATTTAGAGGTGCAAATAATGCCTTTCTCTTTAAGCAAAAGGAAAAAACCCTCTAAATGTTGGAGGTTCTTTGAACTCTGTTAATAAATCAATCCAAGAATAGAGCACTGTATTTACAACATGATCAATCAAAAGCCACATACAAAATGGAAAAAATCTTCCAGAGCAGTGCCAGAGGCCTTATCACAATTGCTTCCTGACAGAAAGAGTGGATAAACAAGCTCAGGACAAGGCCAACCAAAGACTGGTCCAGAGACCTTGTTTCTTGTTGCTTTAGGTATCAAAATAGGAAGTAAACAGCTTAGAAACAGTTCTGAGAATTGCCTGAAGGAAGTGCTGCTTCCTCTCCCTGCACTTGCTAAGTTTGCTTATCTTTCATCCTCTACAGCACAGCCTTTGGCAGGCTGGCTGAGACCCTTTAGCAAAGACCATCTTTTCCCATCTGCCTCTGACGTAATGCCACCCAGCTGACCCAATAAATCCCCTCTCCCTGGCCAACAAAATGTGATAAGGAAATGAAGGCACAAACAAAGTCCACCGATTTCCATGTAGACAACTGGCTCATGGAAACATCCACCATACTGTAGAAGAAAATGGGCACTGAGGCTGGGTAGGTTTTCAGCACCACCCAAGCAGCATCTTAGCATGACTGAACTACTTCATCAGGCTTCTCAGGAGTAACCAATAAACAGCTCTGGAGCTCATTAACTGTCCAGTCTAGTGTTGGTTCCTACCAAAAAAAAATATATGTTTATTTTACGAGGAGCCTGGATTTGTGTTACCACCTATCAGACGATTTTTAATACACCATCATCACCGGCCTGGCACCTGACACTTACATAAGGCTTTTCATGCACGTAAGCCCACAGAGCATTAATGCACCTGGCTGTCCAAGTTCTTCCGTGAGCCAAAGAAAGCTCCTGTATTCACTTAGTTGCCTCAGCTTGGGTTTGCACGTCCTAATTCTAATTCATGTAAAGATGTTCATAAAGTCAGTCCTAGGTCATCTAAGTTTTCATTCAACCTGTGATTTTTTTTAAAAAAAGATTTTATTTATTTATTTGACAGAGACAGCTAGAGAGGGAACACAAGCAACGGGGGTGTGAGAGGGAGAAGCAGGCTTCCCGCTGAGTAGGAAGCCCGATGTGGGGCTCGATCCCAGGAACCTGGGATCACGACCCGAGCCGAAGGCAGACGCTTAACGGTTGAGCCACCCAGGCACCCCTGATTTTTTATATGAAATATGAAGGCTTTAAATTGGAGGCAACTAACAATTCAAGATTGTCTCAGGGAAAAGGGCTAGTCTGCTGGGATAAGTACAACACCCATCTTGGTTTCTATCTTGGCCTTCAGTTCTACGAATTATACAAAATCTTTGACACTGAATTGTCTCTCAAATGACCAAATACTTTAATACTGTATATACTCACATCCACAGAAAATATGCATTTTTTAAAGACATGCAATTATGCTGGGGTTTTAACAGCATAAAGAGGGCAGGGAAAATTGTCGGATCTCTTACTTATATTTTCTATATGATCCAATTTAGTAAGTCATTCTTAAAACAAAATTTACCAAGGGATCAACCTTTACAATAAAGAAGCTGTGATCATCATGGTTTATTTTATTTTATTTTATTTTTTATTTTTATTTTTTAAAGATTTTATTTATTCATTTGACAGAAATAGAGACAACCAGCGGGAGAGGGAATACAAGCAGGGGGACTGGGACAGGAAGAAGCAGGCTTCCAGTGGAGGAGCCTGATGTGGACTCAATCCCGAACACCGCGATCATGCCCTGAGCCGAAGGCAGACGCTTAACGACTGAGCCACCCAGGCGCCCCCATGATGTTTTTTTTTAGATCTCATTTTTTTCCCCCTTTTTAAAAAAGTTTTTATTTAAATTCTAGTTAGTTAACATATAGTGTAATATTGGTTTCAGGAGTATTTAGTGATTCATGACTTACATATAACACCCAGTGCTCATTGCAAGTGCCCTCCTTAATATCACCCATTTAGCCCATCCAGCAACCCTCAGTTTGTTCTCTATAGATAAGAGTCTCTCTCTTTTTTTCTTCCTTCCCCTATGTTCATCTGTTTTGTTTCTTAAATTCCACATGAGTAAAAGCATATAGTATTTGTCTTTCTCTGCCTGACTCATTTTGCTTTGCATGATACACTCTAGCGTCATCCACATCATTGCAAATGGCAAGCTTTCATTCTTTTTGATGACTGAGTAATATTCCATTGTGTGTGTGTGTGTGTGTGTGTGTGTGTGTGTGTGTGTGTGTATACACACACACACACACACACACACACACACTCACACACAAACACCTATATGTATATATATATACCACATCTTCATCCCTTCATCCATCACGGACATTTGGGCTATTTCCATATAATTTGGCTATTGCTGATAATGCTGCTATAAACATCAAGGTGCATGTGCCTCTTCAAATCAGTATTTTTGTACCCTTTGGGTAAATACCTGGTAGTACAATTACTGGGTTGTATGATAGTTCTATTTTTAACATTTTGAGGAAACTTCATACTGTTTTTCAGAGTGGCTCCACCAGTCCGCATTCCAACCAAGAGTGTAAGAGGGTTTCCCTTTCTCCACATCATCAGCAACATCTGTTGTTTTCTGTATTGTTAATTTTAGCCATTCTGACAGGTGTGAAGTGGTAGCTCATCGTGGTTTTGATTCATATTTCCCTAATGATGAGTGATGTTGAGCATCTTTTCATGTGTCTCTTAGCCATCTGTATGTCTTCTTTGGAAAAATGTCTATTCGTGTCTTCTGCCCTTTTCTTAACTGGATTATTTGTTTTGGGGGTGTTGAGTTTATAGATTTTGGATACTAACCCTTTATCAGATAGGTCATTTGCAAGTATTTTTTCCCATTCCATAGGTTGCCTTTTAGTATTATTGATTGTTTCCTTCACTGTGCAGAAGTTTTCATTTTGATGAAGTCCCAATAGTTCATTTTTTATAATATTTTTTATTATATTATGTTAGTCACCATACAGTACATCCCTAGTTTTTGATGTTAAGTTCCGTGATTCATTACTTGCATATAACACCCAGTGCACCATGAGATACATGCCCTCCTTAATATGCATCACCAGCCTATCCTATTCCCCCACTTCCCTCCCCTCTGAAGCCCTCAGTTTGTTTCCCAGAGTCCACAGTCTCTCATGGTTCATTCCCCCTTCTGTTAACCCCCCCTTTCTTCTTCCCTTTCTTCTCCTACCAATCTTCCTACTTCTTATGTTCCATAAATGAGTGAAACCATATGATTGTTGTTCATTTTTGCTTTGTTTCCCTTGCCTCCAGAGACATGCCTAGTAAGAAGGTTCTACAGGTTTTTTTAGATCTCTTTAAAGGCAGAGATGTAAAGAGCACTTACATTGCTTTCTATAGAGCACTCATATGACCAGGCAGAATTTGGAGCATTACCTTTATAGTGTTGATCATATAAATATTATTTTTCTGTGGTTTTGCAGTGAACTAATCACATCTAACATCATATTAAGGAAGTCATTTTAGTAGGAGCTTTATTTATGGAGAAAATTTCAGCCAAAGTGTACGCAGAAAAATTATTGATATTATGATTTGGTTGCAGAATCAAAAACCATGCTAAATGAAGTCTGAACTTCATAAATGCTACCCTATGGGGGAATAAGAAAATTCATTTGGACTGAATATTTAATTTCCCACACTGAACTATTAAGAATTCTTTCTTTCTTCTCTATGTATTGCATTTACAGAGAAAATATAGGAGCCCTCCATGAACAAACTCCATATCCTCTTGGAGGAAAACTGAACTGATTGGGAGTCAAATGACTGAGCAGAGTCGAGTCTCTAATGAAAAGCACCACTGAAGACTTGACAAGTTCAGGTATCCACTTCAGGTCCTTTAAACTACTACAAGTCAGCAGTGACTTAGGGATTTAGCCGGAGGAAGAAAGTGATAGCTCAAAGGCCAGTCCCAAACATAAACATTATCAATTCATAAACCATATCTCTCTGTTTCTCTTCTTCAACTATTTCCCACTTTTTCTTCCCATTAGTAAAACAGAACCTATTCCCAACAGTCAGGGTCCAACCAAGAAAACAGGGATGAGGGAATGTAATATGGGGAATTTTGTTACACGGGTTGAATGAAGGGCTGAGAAGCAAAACTGGGGACTATAACCCAAGGCTTAACAAAAGCAAGAAGCTGCTACCACCATAAACTAGAGAATCAAATATACTACTATAACTAAATAACTAGAGTGGCTGATTAATACCTATTCTCAATTGCATAATGGAATGCATTTGCAATATTTGTTCATTTCATACATCACTCCTCCACATCACTCTCTGGTGAATAATATTTCACCATTTATAGAGGAAGATGAGTTTGGATAGTGACTGACTTATGAAATGATAATACTCTGACCTCAATGAACTCAAAAACTCTAATCCATAAAAGCATAATTCCCCCAGAAGGTTGATGTGGCTATCATCTGTGGTCTCTTTCTGAGGCCTTAATAAGTCAAGCTGAGGAAATATGAAAAGGAACATACACTTTCATTTATTTCCACTCAGTCAAAATATATAGGAATGGTTTATACATCTTTAATTTTTCTTATACTGCTTCATAAGTTTAGACCATCACCACAAGACTCTTTGATCTTGGGAAGAAATAATTTCAATCCCTAAATTAACAATGTTGGCCCTTCTTCCAGGCTAGAATGTATTATCTAGTTTGTTATAATTACATACCAAAAGCAATTACCTTGTCTCATTAATAGCACAGTAGGGCCTATTAACCTTACAAATGTTATCAGTCAGCACTCTAAAGTATCAACACTGAGGTCTGCTGAAGGAGAAGTTGGATAGCCAAGACTAAAATTTTAGCATTCAAAAAATTTGAGTGTCTAAATTAGAACTGTAATGGATTACTCCATTACAATGCAGTTGAATAGCATGATGCTTACAACTGGATTCTAGTGAACCCAACTGGGATTTCTACATGATCTCCGCCCTGGAAAAGCAGCCTGAATTCCTACACTCAGGCCAGATTCCAAGAGACATCATAATTAGGTCCCAGAAGAAAACACTGCAGCTGAAGAGGATATCCCCTGCAGAATTATATGGGGGAAAGGCTGGCTAAAGCAATGTTCACATTCATGCAGTTATTTAGTTAATTGCACAAGGTGAATGGAGTCAGTAATTATGGCTAAGTTCATGCTAGTATTAGTCTAGTCCTAAAAGGAATAATGTCTTTTGAGAAAGAAAACATAATACTGGGCAGGCTCTCCATCAATATAACATGTTTTATTTCCTTTCACAACACTTCAGTGAAAGTTCATTGAAACAAAGGTTTTAGCAGATCTCAAAGCAAAATGGGAAACATGACCAAGTGTTGGATACGACATGTTTTGACCAACTGCACTATACCTCCCATTGGCCCTTATGTGAAAGACCATTTGTGGACATTCAATTACTACTACTTACAGTTTAGTCAGAGAACCAGGTCCTCTGTTGTCATATTTACCAACAGACCTGAGGTTTTAAATAAAGGAACTCAACAGGGAATTCCTGCAGCAAAATTATGAAGCACAGAACATATGTGAGGGGATGGGGGAATTGAACAAGAAATTCACCTTCACTGTATTTTCTCTTCATTGGGATTTGTGCCAGATGTTGTTGTTGGTGATGGTGGTGGTGGCATTGTTGTGTGTGTGTGTGTGTGTGTGTGTGTGTGTATGGTCTCATTTGTTACTTCATTAATTTAAATTTTTAGCTCAACTAATAAAAGCATTTGCTGACTCCCTGTTGAGTGCCAGCCTCTGGGACACAGCAAACATTTAATTTAATAGAAATTATCAGCCACTATTAAAAACAGTAATAAATTTTCTTGTATACTTATTTACTCTTTCTACATATTTTACAATAAACAGCACTTCAGCTACTAGGGTGAAAGGAAAATCGAATATATTTTAATAGACTTGAAAATAGCGCAGGTTTCATTTTGTGAAGTAATGATTTGAAATTCCTTAACTTCATATGGACATCATAATCTTCATACTTAAACTCCAGGTTTTTCTTTATATAATTAAACAATGTTGTATTTCATGCAACTATTGTTAAATTTATGTAAGTATATGATAATTCCTAATAAGGTCTTCAGCTCTTAAGGAAAAAAAAAAATAGTATCATTTTATGCACAAGATAATGATGCTTGGGATATACAAGAAAGTAAAACACATAGATCTTCCCTCCAGGAGATTGCAATCATGAAGATAAGAAGCTTAAACTACTATATTTAACCTTGTAATTAAATTCAGCAAAATTTAATCACACTGATGATGGAGAAAGCATCTCAACATTTTATAGTGTCCCATAGTAAGTATTAGAAACAACTATTTTAAAAGCAAAACAAGGAAGTACCAATCGATAGAAATTATTGGCTGATAAAAAGTCAGAAAACTAAGGGGCTATCATGTGTATATGTGAATATCCTAACAGGGAAACCAAGTCAAAGGAATTTTATGGGCTAGATCCCTTAGGCTTTGTAAGACATTTCTGGGGAGTATGAAAACTATCTCCAAAAAATGTTCAATAAAAATGCCAAATATATAACTTATTTTATTCTATAAGGTTGTAAGCTCTTTCAATGTAAATAGCATGTTTCTTAATTTTTCTATATTTCCCCACAAAATTCAGCACACAGATGGAAAAACAATAACTGGACAATAAATGCCAAGGAAACAGTAGCTGAAGGAGATATTAAAAAAGAAAGTACTAAACTGATTTTAATCAGAATTTATTGATTACATACCCAAAAAATACATTCCTATTTTTGGGGAAAAATACATTTTCCACAGTATGGATGAATCACTTACTACATTTCTTCCAGAAATAGTTCCTTTTGAAAAATATGATTCTGAGAAATAGCTATAATTTGCCAATATTTTTACATCTCTGCTTCTATAGTCCTAACAAAAATGACTAGGACTAAAAATATAAATGATCTGGTTGTTGTAAATTATTATCAGCATTAGCCACAAAAATTTAATAATAGCACCATTTTAGATTTGTATAATGTTTTAATTTTTTAAAGAGTACAGGTTTTACTTCACTCTTATTTTCAATATTACCTTATAAAATAGGGAAGATGGCATTATTTCCATTGTATTGTCTTACTTGACTAGAGCACAAAGAGATTAAATAACATCTCAAGGTATCAGAGTAATTTGAAAAAGCCTGGATTTCAGTCCTAGATTTACTTCTTATTCTTCAAAGTCAAAACTCATTCTAATGCCACAATAACAACAAAATTGATGCCTCCATCTCCCAGGAATATAGCTGTGCTGTGCTCAATAAATTATATACTTGACATAAATATAGGTAAGGTATAGGATTGGATTGCCTTACCTATAAATGATGTAACTATCAAATGAAAAGGGTTAGTGTGCACCTAATGAAACTCTTATTTTATAATAATTTTATAGTAATATCAAAAATATGTACATGAGTTACAACAAAGAGAAAAGAGTATTTTCTTCAACTCACCCAACCTTTGAATACTGAGTGCTGTCATAACACCATAACAAACAGGTTAATTCCAGAATTGGTGGTTGATAAGTAGCTGTGACAAGAAGCACCAAAGGATTTCTTATTCCTGATTCTCAGAAATAAGCACTTTAAAAGACTAGATTTACTTCTAAGCATATAATAAAACAAAGAGGTCACAAATGTTCAAATCTGGCTCTAGATATTTCTTAATGAAAAAGAATTAACAAGTTATTGTGAGAACTTTCACAATACTACGGTTTATGCAGCAGTGGGATTTTTTAAAGCAACTTTAATCTCCTTCCCCACATTCACTTCCAGTTCCTTCTCTCTGCAACCACCCAGATTTAATAAGAGGCCCATTTTAACTAAAAATGGTTAGATCTAGAACATAAATCCTTAGTCTCTCAACAAAACTTTAAAAATTGTTTCCCAAACTCTTTAATGTTCATGCCTATCAAAACCACAATATAACCCATAGAAAATCACTTACATATACCCAGTAAAACTATTATAGGATCAGTACTTGAATTATTTGATCCTAAACTTAGTCTATGCTCTTCTCCATAGTTAACCTTGGGTCCAACTTTTTAAACTGATTTAACCAGACAACTTCTTTGAATCTCCCCAAACCTCAGCTTTATACAATTCTAAGAAAAGACTGAAAAAATAGCAAAATATGACAACATGCATTAAAAAATTGAGTGGCACTTTAGTAAAAGATTTAGTATAAAAGCAGTAATCAATGAAAGGAACATTCTTTTCAGAAGGTTGCATTATCTGATCTCTAGACATTTCCAGTACTAGAGAACCATTCAATTAATCTCCAGGGGCACCTAGGTAGCTCGGTCGGTTGAGCATCCAACTTTTGATTTTAGCTCAGCTCATGATCTCAGGGTCCTAGGATGGAGCCCTGTGTCAGGCTCCCTACTCAGCAGGGAGTCTGTTTAAGGATTCTCTCTCTCTCTCTCTCTCTCTCTCTCTCTCAAATAAGTAAATAAATCGGGGTGCCTGGGTGGCTCAGTTGGTTAAACATCTGCCTTCAACTCAGGTCACAGTCCCAAGGTCCTGGGATGGAGCCCGATGTCGGGCTCCCTGCTTAGCAGGGAGTCTGCTTCTCCCTCTTCCTCTGCACCTCTCCCCCACTCATGCTCTCTCTCTCACTTGCTCTCTCTCTCTCAAGTAAATAAATAAAATCTTAAAAAAACACAATAAAGTAAATAAATAAATCTTTTAAAAAATTGATTAATCTCCAGAACTTAATCCAGGAGAATGGATTGTAATAATGCATTAGTCTGGAACAGCTGAGGATGAGGGATGAATTAAAATGCCCCTTCCACTTACTTCTTCTTTAACCATATTTTCAAAAATTCAAATTTAAAAATTCACAAAATACCCCAATATAAACATATTAAAATCTGTCCATAAAATACACTACTAATTCTCTTTTAATTTTTGATAAAGTAAAAAACAGCACCCAATCAGATGTTTTTAACCTGGTGCATTTATTAAAATAGTAAACTAAAGTTGGAAACTGTTGTTACGGCCTTGATTTCTTGATAACTTGATTTTGTAAATTGTTAAATTGTTTAGAAGACTAACAACCAAAATTAAATAGTTGAGGTTAATCTGTGATCTACAGCAGATCTAGGAGCAGATGAGTCAGTAGCATATTTTGCAGTGTTTACTCATTTCATTTATTCATTCATCAATATTAGTGTTATTATAATTGAGCATCAACTATGTTAGGGACCATTCTAGATGCTGGAGATACAATAGTAAACTAAATAGTCCATGACAGATTTTATAAGTCTACTTTTGAAGCTAAGTTTCTCTTGGAAAACACAGCCAAGAATGTATACAACCCTTAACCAATAATCTCTCCTCTTGGAAACCCACTCCAAATGGAATCATAGTCTCTCAGAATTAAGAGTTTAAAGATTATGTAGTACAATGATTAATACTAGGATTTAAGACCTCAAGTTTAAATAAAGAAACACTGGTTTATTCTTAACAGGTTTATTTTTAAAATAAACCTTGATGAGACAATTCATAACAATCTTTAGTTTTAATAACCTTCAAAAGCTAAAAAGAACATCATACTAGTAGCAAAGAGATTAAAACCTAGCACAATAAAATAAACATTTGGGAAAGATACAGAAAGCAGCAGAAACGTAAGTAAAGCAAGTATTAAATCACTTCTCCAATTAATCCTGTTTTATTATTTCATTGTTTAGTAAGAAATTGATTTTATTATGTATGTATGTATGTATGTATTTGAGAGAGAGAGAGAGAGACAGAGCTCAAGTGGGGGGAGAGGGAAAAGCAGACTTCACACTTAGCATGGAGCCAAATCTGGGGCTTGATCCCATGACCCTGAGATCATGACCCGAGATGAAACCAAGAGTCAGACGCTCAATGACTGAGCCACCCAGGTGCCCCAAGAAGTTGATTTTAAAAGCCCTCTTCCCCAGGAAGCTAAATATATCTTGCCATAATGGCATTTAAATTGTCTCCAGAAGGATGGTACCCATGACTTCATTCTAAAAACAAAAAGGAAAATGGACAAAATGGTCTTAAAATAAATTTTATACTTAAATAAAAGGTCAGCTATTTGTATTCATTCTTTTAAGTGAAGCACATAGTCCAGTGCACAAATTTAAACATGCAGAATGATGAATTTTTATGTATGTATATATTCATGAAAACACCCCCATCAGATATAGAATTCCAAAAAGCTCTTATGCCTCCTCTCAAATATCTCCTTCTGAATATTATCAGCATTCGAAAGTTCCACTACTCATAAATTTAGGAAGTTCTAGAGCAAATGCAGAAAAAAACTGGGTCTCAATCCAGGTTTTATAACTAAAGTGTGATAAATTCCCCCTGACCACTCCCACGGAAGAAATAAATGGTAAATTTTATTATTTACTACACAATGTTAACTACTTATTATATAAACTAAGCACAGTGGCAATTAAATCAGATTGGTAGTCAGGGGAAGAATTTCAAGCAGAGGTGATGTTAAAGCTGATTTTTAAAAGACACGTAAGAGTTAGCCAGAAGAAAATGATGTACAGAAGGAAAATATGAGTGAAAGAAGACAACTGCATGTGTAAAAGTATGGAGGCATGGAACAGCTTAACACATTCAGTATTTGTGTGGCTAGAGCAGAGAATTCAGATGGGGAAGTAGTGAGAAATTAACTGCAGAGTAGGAAAGAGACAGATCACAAGGGCCATGGATATTAAATTTTTTTTTAACTGCATTCTGGACATAAATAAGGAACCATAACCTGAGCCCAGGCAGTGAAGAAGGAAGGTGGCATCATTGGATATGTGTTTTAAGAAAGATCACAGTGTGGAAAATAGTTTAGTTATTGCAAATTTGGAGGACTACAGGCAAAGGAAAGAGATAATTGCAGAAATCTGGGCCCATACGGAAGAGATGTTGTGGAACTAAACAGTCTATAGCAGGAAACATGGAAAAGAAAGGATTAACTAGAAGAATATTACAGAGGTAAAATTACAGGATACATTGACAATTGGAGATAGGAGGGGAGTGACTGCTGTGTTCTGACTTGAACAATGGTGGTACCTTGCACTGAGACAAGACACGGTTTTCATTATTTGGAAGAATAATGATGAATTCGATTTTAGACATGGCGAGTTCCAAATGCCTACTGAACATATTGAGATGTCTGAAAGCATTTAGATAATAGTTAAAACTTATTGAGTAGCTACTATATGCCTGCAGTTCCTTCTAAAGAATCACACTATATAAATCAAGCAGGGATTTGAATTTAGTAAATTTGTATTGGGACCCACAAAGAGGCATTTTTAACAACCCTGTGGGGATTTTGATGTAGGGAGACCACACTTTGGGAAAGGCTACCATACCTGAATATCTCAAGAATAAGGATAGAAATGTGGAAGTTTTTTCCAGTTTTATGAAGTTCCTTTTGAAAAATAAAGGTCTGGAATACATTTGCATTTGGCAAAGTGTAATTTTCGATTTCTAAGAATGACATGCTAGTAGGAAAGGTCTTTCTGGAGACTAAGTAGTTCTTAGACTCTAGCTTAATGAGATGTCTAAATGAATATGAAACACATGGAGTAAAATATGTGGGCATTTTAAGTGAGGAAAGGAGCTCTTTGCAAAACTGGATGTGAGGTTTTAATAAACTCAGGGCACTACAAGAAGTTTGACAAATCCAAACCATGAAAGTCTTCCCTGTTTTCTAAAGGACATGTTTTCCCTCAAACCATATGGGTGTTACACTAAGAAGAGCAAGCATAAGTCAGGAACCTTAATTTGATAGGCAGGATGTTGGCTTTTCAAATTTGTTTGGATAGACATATTGTTCTTTAATCTACCTAGTGTTCTTTTCAAGGTTCTAAAGAACAGTCAAAAAACTCAAAAAAGTAAAAGGTGTATATGCCAATCAGATGTAAAACCGTAACTAGTCTGTTGAATTGTTTCTAGATGGTTCAGTGCTGAATAAATTACATATGTTGACCACCTATTACTACTTTGCCTCAGTGCCCTCAAGCTTTATGTCTTGAAGTTCAAGAACAATCTAGTTGCCCTTACCCAAAGAATTCCCTAATAAAAACACATTCTTTCTGCAACATCAACTTCTCAGTAAAAAAAAAAGTTTTTTAAAGATTTTACTTATTTATTTGAGAAAGAGACAAAGAGAGCACAAGCAGGGGGAGGAGCACAAGAGGAAGAGGGACAAGCAGACTTCCCGGATGAGCAGGGAGACTGATATGGGGTTAGATCCGAGGACCTGGAGTTCATGACCTGAGCTGGTCAGACGTTTAACTGACTGAGCCAGGCAGGAGCCCCTCTGTAAAAATTAAAGACAGTAATTGATTTCTAAATGAGAATGACCTATAGGAAATGTTAACAGATGAGAAGCCCTCTGTTTCGCCATTCACTGTTTTTCAATTAGATCCAGAAAAAAAAAAAATACAAATAACTGAGATAAAAAAAGGCAGCAACAGATACCCTATTGGTGTGAAGAGACTGTTTTATGATAAATGATGACTGTAGCCTTCTCAAAAACAGAGATTATGACTTTTTATATCCCATAAACAGCCTTAGTAGTGTTTTATACATACTTCATTTTATGTAAATTATTTTTCCTGATGAATTCAGTACAAAAATTTACTTTTTAAAATGCACAAAGAGGAGTTCCCTACTTAAGCAGAAGTTTGCTTTCTAAAGGGGGAAATAAAAAACCAAAAAGTACTATCAATACTTCTCTCCTAATTTATTTGATTTGCAAATTTATCGTAATGTAGATCAGATTTCCTTAAATTAGAATATCCCATTATTGTTACTTATTGCACACTAAACACCAAACATTTATTAATATTAATAAAGGTAAATTGTGAAATGGAGGTCAATTTCATTATCTTTATGGGCTATAAATTATAAATTAGCCCTCCTCCTTTATAAATTCATAAACGATGACTTTAGTCACACTTGAGAATCAGATAAACCAAGGTGGTTGAATCAAATGGAATTCATTGCTCCCGAAAAATATTCTGATCGTGTCACCACAGAGCTTAAAGCTTCATCAGTGATTTCCTCTCATCCACAATATTAAGTTCAAGCTACTTATATCACAGAGGGGTGATCTCTCCCTACTCTGCAGCTTCGTCTCCCCTAACTTCCCTGTTTAACTTTAGGCCATAGCTCCTCACATCACTGTCTCTTGGCCTTGTGCCATTGCAACCTTGTTCTGTCTGGATGTACACACTTTCCCCTTCTATTACTGTGACTCAGTCTTGCCTGGTTAGTCCCAACCCATTTATCACCACATTGGGGATGCATTTCCTAATCCTAAACCCTATTTAGCCCTACCAGAGTGCACTGATGCTTTTCACATTGATATACTTATCAACTTATTTCACGATTAGTATCCATTTTTTAGATGTCTGCTCTACTAGACTAAGCTCCTTGAGAACAAGGGCTAATTAAAGGCTTGAATGTTAAGTACTGAGCACAGTGCCTGGCAATGAGTTCTCACTAAACTTGTTGTGGACAAAGGAAGGAAGGAAAGAACAAAGGAATGAAGGGAGGAAGAAAAGGGGGAGGAAGGAGAGAAAAAACAAGTGGAGAGGAAAGAGAAATGAGGAGGGGCGCCTGCATGGCGCAGTCATTAAGTGTCTGCCTTTGGCTCAGGGCGTGATCCCAGCGGTCTGGGAACGAGCCCCCACATCAGACTTCTCTGCTAGGAGCCTGCTTCTTCCTCTCCCACTCCCCCTGCTTGTGTTCCCTCTCTCCCTGGCTATCTCTCTCTGTCAAATAAATAAATAAAATCTTAAAAAAAAATTAAAAAAAAAATTCCAAACTCTTAAAAAAAAAGAGAGAAGAGGAAGAAAGGAAGGCAGAGGAGGGTCTGAAGAGGAAGGGAGGAGTGAGGAGAAATAATTAGTGAAGAAAGGAGAGAGGGATACAGTTCATAGCTTGTCCTAATGATGAATCTGTCTATATTGTGTTTAAGGTGAAGCACATGGACAAAGTTGATCAAGGCACTTCAGATAATTAATATTAAAATCAATTCACACCAGTTCACCTAATTCACCTAAATTCACCAAAGCAGCAGATTCAGAATACTGATATTGGTTCCCAAAAAGCAACAGGCAGGACTCAAACAATCAAGTCAAACTAATATCCATCAAATTTGTTAATCTGAAAGTAAACAGCCTTCATTGGTATGGAAATGAACTACTTCATATTATAAAGTTCTCTTCTTATAATGAGCAATAACTTAACAGTCATATTTTAGACAGCCATCTAATCTGACCTCTTTATGTTGCAGATAAGGTAAATGAAGTCCAAAGAAATGACAGGATGCCATCTAAATGGCAATAAATTCATAGGAAAATAAGAATAATATAAAGTTTTAAAGTTAGTTAAATCAAAAGATCTAATTATGAATCAGGAAATAACTCCAGGCCCGGGCACACTAATTAACATTTTTAAATAATCTATGTAAAGGCAAAGAACAAGGTTTGTTTCACACAAAACTATAATGGAATCAAAGGACCATTAAATTTCATTGTTGGAGAAAGCAAAAGTTCAACTGGCCAATTTCCTGTGAGAAGCTTAAAACTTATCTGCTGCATCCTTCCTTACTAAATGTTGGACTAGAGATATGTAAAACCAAAATATAAGCAACAACCATTTTGAAAATCAATAATACTTTTGTTTAGGAATTTTTGGGACAAATAATCACTGAACAACTGCTATTTTCAAGGCACTAAACTAGGTATTGCATGAGACACAAATACGAATAAGAAATAGAATGCATTCTTAATGATATATAATCTGATAGGAAACAATGTGCACAGATGCTCATATCTGTAGCATATAATAGAGAAATACATTGGAACTCACCTACCCATGAGTCCACAACGGTGGAAAGAAACTGGGCTTGAAGTCTGAATTCTAGCTCTCCTACTTAGTAACTAGTGATCTAGACTATTTCAGGTTAAAAATTACTTAACCTGCATCTTCATTTTTATAAAATCTATGAAATAATAATGATGTAAGTTAAAACGTTATGAGTCTAGTACAGAATGTAGATACCTAGTAATAATGACAATAATAACATCCAATAGTTATAAAGCATTTATGTGCCAGGCATTCTACATATTTTAATTCAATTAATCTTCAGAACAACTCTGTAACATAGGTACTATTATTATCTGTATTATATATATGGGGAAACTGAGACACAGAGCAGTTAAGTAATTTTCCAAAGGACATGCTGTTAAACTGGAATTCAGATCCAGGCAGATTGGCTACAGAGCCTATGCTCAAAAAATGTTTGTTCAATGCATTCAAGATCCCTAAAAGAAAGGAGTCACCAAACCTTTCATAAAAAAATAACTGTTCTTAGTACCCTTTTCAATTTTACACTGAGGACAAATTGGGAAGACATGACCATCATCAAACCTAAAACCAGGGGTTTTTCGGATACATTTCAGTCTAGTGAGATAGACTCTGGATACAAGACAACTAAGAAGTATTGTTTATTTTAAATTTTAAAAATATTGTTTATTTTAAATTTTAAAAATATTGCTTATTTTAAAAACTATTTAAACACCATAGCCCCTTCCCTTCACAAGCTTCAATAGGAGCAGAGTGAGCCTGCCACCTGAGCCCTCTCCACCATTCTACCTCTGAGGTTCTGGTGGAGGTGGGTGTCCTCTGCCAGGTTCAGCATATGAAGTGAAGAAGGAATTAAATGCCCCGTTTTTACTGTTGAGGTTTGATGTGAAATCACAGCCACAGTGACACATATTTTTATCAGCACTGGGTTGGTTTTAAATAAAAGGCAAGTTATTTTATTTAAAAAAAATAAATAAAAATAAAAGCTATCCCATAATAAATATCTCAAAGAAGATTTCACAATTTAAAGAGAGAAATTATCTATACCTGTCATATTCCTTTAGCTTTTAATAAACACGAAGATATTTGTTTCTCTTGAAGCAGTTTTTCAAGAAGTATTGACAGTATGTATCTACCACAATAGAATTTTATTAACTTTACCTTAAATTTACATAACATATTTTAGCTTCTCTGTTCTTCCACAAATGCGAAATGACTGATCTTTAACAGAGAAAGTTGTGTACTGTTGAGCAGCAAAATGGAAAAACAGGACAGTTTTATTTATGAATCCCAGTTTGGTATCACAATTCCTCCAGCCAACTTAATTAAATAATATCATTCACCAAAGTTTGGAAACTCATGTGGAAAAAAAAAAACATGTAGGAAGTATGTTGTGGTTCTGTAGAATCAAGAGTCCAAGCAATTGCATCATATGTTATCTGATCGTGTCACAGAATACCATCTTGTTGGAGCTGAAATTAATTCTGAAGATGACTTGTCTTAGAGTCCCCTGGCTTGGTGGTATATTGGACTCACACAGGAATTTCATTTTTTAAACTTTGAGGGTTTTTTTGTTTTAGAGTTGGGGGTAGAGAGACAGACAGACAGACAGAGGCAGACACGGAGAGGGAAAATCTCAAGCAGGTTCCATGCCCAGCACAGACCCAAACCCTGGCCTCGATCTCACAACCCTGAGATCATGACTTGAGCCAAAATCAAGAGTCAGGGGCGCCTGGGTGGCTCAGTCGTTAAGCATCTGCCTTCAGCTCAGGGCGTGATCCCGGTGTTCTGGGATCGAGCCCCATATCAGGCTCCTCCGCTGGGGCCTGCTTCTTCCTCTCCCGCTCCCCCTTCTTGTGTTCCCTCTCTCTCTGGCTGTCTCTCTCTCTCTCTCTGTCAAATAAATAAATAAAATCTTAAAAAAAAAAAAAAGAAATCAAGAGTCAGACACTTAACCAACTGAGCCACCCAGGTGCACCTAAACTTTCGAATTTTTTTAAATAAAAAATTCAAACCTACAGAAAAATTGAGATAGTATACCCTTTACCTGGTTTCACCAAGTTATTTAGTATTTTGCCAATTTGAACTTTTTCTTTCCTATTTTTCCACATTCTTGTTTTTATTTTTATTCTTATATTTATTAGCTGAGTCATTTTAGAGTAAATTGCATATAATTATGGCCAGAGTGGACACTGTGGTCGGACAACTATGAGAATTTTGGTAAAGAACAGCTTGCAACTGAGTCTCCTTCTGAAACTGTTCTTGGCCAAAGAGATCCACCTTGACAAAGTTCATACCCTCTTCCCTGGGGCATCTTATATCCAATGACTGGCTGATGCAGTGGTATAAAGTTTTGTCCTGCTTGCCTCAAATTCAGGACAGCCCCTTAAGGCCATCTTGGCTTCAGAGCAACTTGTGTCATCAGCTGAGTTCTTTGTTATGACAGCGTCGCAGTGCCAGTCTCCACCTAATTCTACTTTCTCACTCCCCACAAGCGGTGGCCTCTCATAAACTTTTTGGGGTATTCAACCTGTACCTCTGACAACTCTCAAGTGATTCAGTATAACTAGATTAATTACAATATTCAAAAACATTATATAAATCTAATAAGCATAAGAGTAAGAAAATGTGGCAAATTTAACATTGATACCATATTATTATCAAAAAGTCCATACCAAATTTTAACCAATTATCCCAGTGCTATCCTTTATAGTAATTTTATTTTATTTTTTCTCATTCAGGATTCAATCCAGAATCATATATTCTATTTCGTTGTCATGCCAGTTCAGTCTCCTTTAATACTAAATAGTTTCTCAATTTTCTTTGCTTTTCCTGATACTGGTATATTTTAAGAGCAGTTATTTTGCAGAATATCCCTCAATTAGCGTTGTTTCCATAGAATTAGCTTTAGTGTTTGTTCTTCATTATTCATGAATTGGTAATGCAACTCTCTTAATTCTGATAATTATACAACCAATTTCAAAAGATCTGAAATTTTTTATTGTCTCTAACTGAATTAGTTGGCATATGATAGGTGATTTTTATTCCACAGTAACTATTTATGTCAAAGCTATGTCAAAAGATCAATAATCCTTTTGAAGACATTTAAAGCAATAATTAGATATCCAAATTTAAGCTTATGCTACTAATACAAAGCATTTACCTGAAGCAACAAGTGGGTGAGTAGTTACATTCTCTGAATGACGAAGTCCACTCACACAGACATAAGGACTATGTTACACCTGACTTCCCTGTCTGAAGGATGACAAATTTTCTTTGACACTAAATGTAAGATACATCCTGAATTCAGAAATGTTAAAGTGTGAATATAATAATATGCATTTTATGATAGCATCACATAGGTTGGACAAATACTGCATGTATCCCATTTAATATTGTGTCTTATTTAATTTTCATAGCAACTTTATGAGCTAGCTATTAATAATAACCTCATTTTACTGATGAGAAAACTGAGGTTCAGAGGAGGTAAGTAACTTCTAAAATCACAAAGTAGGAAAACAGCAGAGTCAGGATTCAAAACACAAACATTTTGTTCGTTTTCCATCACATTATGTAATTTCTTTCCCCAGTGTAGCCTTTTCCTACTACAAACTTCATAATTCAGATTCCACAACTTTCATTCAAAAACTTGGGGTAACTATACTACAGTGTGCCCATAAACAAATTCCTAAAGTACCAACTGGGGATCTGGAACTACGTTAAATATTCTGAAGAACAAAGGGGAAAAAATGCCAGAAGCATACCAGTTTTCAAGAAATGAAATCTTTTTTTTTTTTAGAAATGCAAAATCTTGAAAAACACTTATGAATGTGCAATGAAGAAAAAAAGTCCACTCTAACTCATGATTAAAGTACTAAATTATACATGGCTGTCCTGAGGAAATCAGGGGAGGAAACATGACTATAAGCTAAAATAATTAGTGAAGACTATAAGCAAATTATCCCAAACAAATTTTCAGGAATGTGCAGCCAGATATTTAATGACCTTGCTAATGAGGACAAGTGAGGATGAGAGCAAGAAACCAGAAGTTCCTGTGAAAGGAGTCAGGTCTATTAAACTAAAATTGTCACCTTAGGGCAACTGGAGTTCTGGTGAGAAAAAGAAAAATACTTAAACTTTGCTATGGCTGAATTGTGTCCCCCATTCCCCAAACTTTGTATGTTGAAACTCTAACCCCCAATACCTCAGAATGTGACCATATTTGGAGACAGGGTCTCTAAGAGAGGTAATCAAGTTAATATGAGGTCATTAGAAGGAGCCCTAATCCAATATGACTGGTGTCACTGTAAGAAGAGGAAATTCAGACATACAAACATACGGAGCGAAGACCTGTGAAGACACAAGGAGAAGACAGTCATCTGCAAGCCAAGAGGAGAGGCTTGAACAGATCTTTTCCTCAGTGCCCTCAGAAGGAACCAACCCTGCCTATACCCTGATCTTAAACATCTAGCTTCTAGAACAGTGAGATTAAAAAAAAAAAAAAATCTGTTGTTTTAGCCACCCGGTTCGTGGCACTTTGTTATGAAAGTCCTAGGAAACGAACATAAATCCTCATCAAGTTGAGTTTTTGCTAACTAAATTGTGTATGTAAGGGTAGTATAAGCAATGCTGATGTATTTAAGGATTTTTCTCCCAGGCAAATTCCAACTAGACAACAATGTCTAATATACTGTCTCATGAATCGGAAAACCTCCTGTATGAAATCAGAGCCTCTGATACCCAAAAGAGATAAAGTGGGTCAACACTACTGCCTGTGAATGAAAAATAACTTCTCTCAGAAAACACGTGTGAAAAATGACACCATGTGGATTGAAAAGGGAAACACAAGTGTAAATAGAAAAATGGATATTTCCCCTGCATAAGTTACAATTATTCTATAATTACAAGATTATAAATCTTTACTCTTACCTTTTTCTTGATTGGAATAGCTCAGCTAAAATTTTTACCATCAAACATGATTTACTTTTTTCTTATGACTTCATATAGGGATCCAATTCTAACATTAAAAATAACCTAGGAAAGGGCACCTGAGTGGTACAGTCGGTTAAGCGTCGAACTCTTAGTTTTGGCTCAGGTCGTGATCTCAGGGTTGTCAGATGGAGCCCCACATCAGGTTCTGCACTGGGTGTGGAGCCTGCTTAAGTCTCTCTCTCCCTCTCCCCCTGTCCCTCCCCAACTGTCTCTGTCTCTCTCTAAAAACAAATAAGTAAACCTTTAAAAATAACCTTGGGAAGCCTCCCTTTTTGCCTGAAGAAAGGGCTTAGCCCAACTGATGGTCTGTCATTTCAAGTAATACTTGATTATACATTCTTTTAAAACATCAGCTCACCCAATCTCATTCCCCCTAATCCATCCTCCATTGAGCTACCAACGATATTTTTCTAGAATACAAATCTGATAGTTCCCTTTTCAGGTCTAAAAACCCACCATCAGTTTCCCACCACCCACTGGCTGAAGTTCCAAGTCCTTAATCTGGAAGAATCTTCAAAGCCTAGACTCAGTTCTATATTTTCAGCCTATCTATACTTGTCCTCTACCCCAGCACCATATACTTTATTTGCTAAAAATATCTGGTTATGCTCCATTCTCCAAGCATTATTTCCATAGCACTGTATGCATGCCACTATCTTTGTATATTATGTATACAATATGTAATACGTCTGACACTGTCTTAGATTTTAACCACCTTATGGTCAAAAACCAGGTCGTTTGTGTTTTCTTTCAGTATTCCCCGTGGCAGTGGCACAAGGGCAGTAACATTCACTCATTACTCACCTTCTCAGAGAGGCCTTCACTGAATTCCCTAGTTAAGACAGCAATTCTCTCTCCCCACCCTATACTCTATCCCTTGCCCTGCTTTATTTTTCTTCTTAGCACTTATCAACACCAGACATATTACATATTTAATTGTTTGTTATTATCTATCTCTTCCCACTTGAAAGTAAACTCCAAAAACCCAGGACCTTGGGTTATTCACTTGCTTTATCCCCAGTGCCTAGGTATTTGGCATATTACTGACCCTCGATAAACATTTTTTTAATAAGTGAATTCATTCAGCAAATATATATAGATAGCTTACTAAATGCCATGAAATATTCTAGAAGCTAGGAATCCAGCAGTTGAAAAAATGAAAATGGAACTCTCCCACTCTCATGTAACTCAATACTCTCCAGAAGGAGGCAATAAAAAAGAAAAGAAATATCTTGTTTTATATAATTTCAGACAGTGATAGTAAGTATTCAATTGCTATTTCTGCAACTGAATCAAACGTATACTGATTTCAAGATTCATAAATATCTTGTAAGAATCTTAAATTTGTTCTAGTATAGCTATACCTTACCAAAATGTAATATATGAATTAATTTATTTTTGCAAATACTAAAGTCAATAAAAGAATGATCCATGTAAAATAAAGTCATAATGTAATATCACTGTAGTAATGATAAATTATGTTTTTAAAGATAAAATTTTCAAATATGTTAGATAAAACAAGAGAAGCAAAGTTTTATTGTAATCATAACACAAGGGGTGCTTTATAAACCATATTACATCATAAGCATTTATTGGAAAGCAGTTTTTATTAATACTTTTAACAGGACATTTATATAAAGGGATAAAAGTGGGGAAAAAATTTCATAATATGTACTCATTGCTTAATAAGAGTAATTGGTTTATATACTACTTGGCAACCCATTAATGCGAGTGATATTAAGGATTTGCCTACTTCTTTCTCTCTTAGAAAGTCCAAGCTTACATGTGACACTCATTTGGTACCTGATATGTCAACCCTTTTATTTGTTGTTGAACTAGAAATATGGTCTTATATATGGCCAAAGGAGATTTAATTGTATCTTTAGATTAAAAAAGAGAGTCATAACTAGAGTTGGAAGAATTTTCAAACATAATCTATCCCCCTTCTGATCATCCTGGTCCAGAGGTAAAGGGGTATGAAGAGCCACCTGAAAGCATGGCTTCTGGGAATGTGGATTAGTGACTCAGATCTGGACCTCATTAATAAGAGCCTGGGTTTCCTAGGAGGAAAAGGACTATTATCAGGGACTACTAGGGACTAGAAAGTCAAGAGTAACTTTTTAATGAAGTAAGAAAGGTGAAGAAATTTAAGTAAATCCAAAATCAAACTGTAAGTAGAGTAGAATAAAAATTGAATTCAGATCATGTATAACTGAAATGCAGAGCATTTGTAAATACATTTCCAAAATTTTTGATGTTTCATATACTGATGTTATTGTTGATATTATTTTTCTCTTTCTAAAATGCCGGGATTTTTACATTTTAATTTTATTTCTATAGAAAAGGGGAAAGGAGATCTATGAAAAAAATGGTTTTAGTAAGTACCATCCCAATTATTAAAATTTCGCAGAGGGATATTACTTCTACTACTTCCTTCAAGTTTTGTCATGAGAAAATCACAGAAGCAAGAAAATAATTTTTTAAAGCAATTCAAGGCAATTAATCATTTGAAATACCAAAAGTCCATCTTAGCTCATGAAAAAACAAATCACTACTGTTTACAAATGTCTTGCAAGTCAAAGATCTACTTTTTTTTCCCTATGAGTGTACAAATAAATCTTTTAAAGTCAAATGAATATTTTGAAAATCTGAATGTAGTACTTAGGATACCATCTTGATGTACCCATCATTTATCCCTTTTTTTCACCTCTCCTTACTTCCTTTCTGACAAAAACTTCACAAATTTCACTAGTTTCACATGGAAGCTGAAAGACCAAATTCATATTCACTATGTATATAAAGAAGAATCACCTGGGATGAGAAAGTGAAACCCATGATTACTCCACTGGTCTCCCACATCTGGTTGTCTTCCATTATTTATTAATGTTATTTCCACCACAAAAGAGCTCTGATCTAGTGTGCCATACTGGCTCAGCACTCTTCAACAATCCCCATCACCCCTTCTAACCACCATAACCAAAAGAAAGATTCACAAACAGGAATCTTTTCACAAACAAGAGCTTCATATCCTCTTTTTTCTAGTCCTCCCCAACATCTCGCACTGCCTCCACACACCCACACATCCCTAGTTAGAATTACAGTCATTGCTATTTCAATGGAAAGAAATGATTCTGGGCAGGAAATGAGAATTCTGTTAGATGAGAAGAGCAGTCATTTCATCCCAATATTCAAGACATTCTTTTTTCATTTTCTTATGAATCATATTTCTTCTTTCCTGGCACCTTGTGTATGAATGGTGGTGGGGGTTGGGGGTGGGGGGACTCTACGTTTGACCAAAAAAAGACAAATACAAAAAGCAACTGAGAATCTATGGGAAATGCAGGAAGGATAACAGGGCTGATGGTCCAAAAATCTATAGAGTTAGTTCCAAATGACACTTGGTAAGTGGGTGTTTTAAGTAGCCTCAGTTACCAGAATTCAAATTTGTATTTTGAAAATGAAGGATCCAGGAAATTTAACTTAAACTTACTAAACAACAGACTTCAAAAGTAAAGGCAAAATTGACTGTTTCTGAGCTAGCACTGTGGAGAATAATGTCTTAACATGAGTTTGTAAGGGAAAAACAAGAACTAACTAAACTATAAAAATCTGCTGACCTGACAAGATACTCTAATGAATAGATGATAGCCATGTATAGCCATGGTTGAAAAAAATTTTGACCAAAAAGAACAGAGAATTAAACAAACGAAAACAAAAACAACAACAACAACAAAAAACGGAGAACAGAGAATGGAATTTAATTTTGGAGAAGGGGAATTTATGATTTGGGAATCATCTAGTCATTCAGAAACAGGTGACAAGCCCCTACCATGTACTAGATAACAACCCCTACACAAATTCTTCCACAAACTCTTCATAAAGTCAGAAATCTTGTTCTCTTCTAAACCCATTCTACTCTTTTCCTCCTCTGGGTTTCTACTAGTATTAGATTGCCTTCTTTATACAATACTAAATCCTAACTAAGTCTCAGAATCTACCCCAAATTCCACTTTCTTCCCAAAATATTATTTCCTGATAATTAGAAAGTACATCACCCCTTCTTTTAACCTCTATACACTTAGTGTAATCAATCAATTGTGGGTCAGTCATAACTTCATCAAAGAACTTGGTATTTTGTTGGTTGTAGAAGTAGGGACTAAGCATCCAATCCTGGTATAAATCCACAGAAAAGAAGATCTGTTAGCAAGTTCATAAAACTTCCTATAGTTGCATGTCAACATTTCTTTAAATAGTGGTTTATTCTTGCATTATGTTAGCATATACATATATTCTCTCATCGAGCTTCCTGGAGAGAAAGTAGTATTTGTGAAATTAAAAGAGTTCAATTTATTAACGGTCATGCTATACTCTTATTAAGAAGAAATTTATAAGGCAGTTTTTATTTTAATAAAATGAATGATAAGTGTTATGAGGGAAATGCCATTCAATGAAAGTGACGGTCCAGGAAAATATGTCAAAAGTGGTTATGTACAGTTAACTTCAGCAACTAGGGTTCTCTGCTCAAATCTTCAGAGAACTGGCATGTGTTACCAATAAGTAAATATTTGTTTCTCAAAATATATGAAAAATAGACAAAAGAAATATATACAAGTAAATATGAGATTATTTCATCCTCCAAATGGATAATCACAATTTTCATGATGCTAATACTCAGATTTGTTTTAAGAAAGTCTAAGTGAATTCTTATTTTTGTTTAGTTTCAGATCTCTTCCAGAATTTTTCTGAACCACAACAGACTAACTGGCTTCCACAAAGCAAGGATTGGCCCATTGTTCTCATTATTTCAAAAGTTTCCCTGTGCAGAGTGCTGAAAAGTTTATACCTCTAGAGAAAACTAATCAGAAGCACAGCTGTTCAATAGGAATGAGAAGTTATGGAAAGCAGAGACCCAGCAATGACAGCAGCCAGAAAATTATAGATGATTTTCCAATAGAGCACTGCTTAAAAATGAGGCCAAGAACATTTAGGATACTGGTCAAGTGAATGTCTCATGTCACTTATGACACTGGATCTCCATGATGATGTAACCACAGTGGTGAGGACTTAGGACTGGGTTTTAGAGGTACCAGTTTGTCACTGTGGAAATAAGTGTTGATAAAAAGTAGAGCTAGATACCATTATGTTTGCCATCTATTACCTGTAAGGAACAAGCGACAGGGATCCCAGAGGCTTAACTAAGAGCAAAAATGTAACACTAAAACATGAATCTTTAAGCTAATTGACAACATTTTCCGTTTTCTTCTCCCCAGTCCACATCAGAGGTTTGTGGCCTGCACATAATCGGACATGATGGGGATGAGCCTACGAGAAAGACCCCATGGGACCATCTAGCCAAACACAGCTGCAAAAAAACAAGCCTCTGGCTGGAAAAAACTGTGATGGACACAGAATTGGAAGGGCTTCCAAGAGAAATGGTGGATTCCTCACTAGGAACATTTGATATGGGCAGAGCACACAGCAGGGGCCTCTCCAACACAGGACAGGGTATAACAGGCTTTTCCAGTGATGATTGATGCAGCTTGTCCTTTAGGATTCCTCTCCCACAGTACAGTGAGGAAGGTGAGCCATCAGAGTCATATAATTATTTCCATAGATGTATCTCCGTACATTTTTTTGGAAATTAAGATTTTCTGACACAAAATTGGCCCCACAGAGCTCTTGTGAATGTCAACACAATTCAAAGGCTGGAAAGTAAAGACTAATGAATATAAGCCAGTTCTGCTGGTTAAATTCAGCCCTGTCCTCAGTTAACATCAGGTCAGCATCAAATGATCTCTAATTCTCTTTCCAGACCAACCATATAGTTTCCTTTTTTGCCAACTTCAAGTAGAGGTAAAAAATAAGTGCCACTGGAAAAAAAAGGCATCATCTGCCTAGCCAAGAGCAAGTGTGAGAAATAGGATATAGTCACTCCAAAGTCTTCACAGGAAGACCCAAGTGTCTATTCCTTGTATTGGTGCTTCAAGAAATGAAACCTGATAACAAAGACCATTTGCCAAGACAAGGCATAATTTTCTTGTCTAGGTTTTGTTTGGAGTTGAGAATATGGAGAGGAAAAAAAATAAAACACAACACATGTGTGGGATAAGTTCTACACAAATGTATTTGAGAAGCAATCCTCTACTATGTGCAAAGGAGAATCTTATTAGAGAGCAGGACAGCTGAAGTTTAGGATCTGGGAGTGAAATTCTAACACACAATAACACTTGTAAAGGTAAAAATAGACTGGAATGAACTAAAATGCAGATTGCAAAAGCAGAAATTCCTAGCCAAGACTTTTCATTCAAGAGAAGTTTAGAATACTTACATATAAATTCAATTCAATTCAAAACAGTGATTGGCCATCTACTGTAAGTCTAGCATTATGCTAAGAACTGTTGAGAATACAAAGTTAAATAATACATAGTACATCTCAAAATATTTGTAGTCCTCAGAAAGAAAAATTGTACAATTTATCAGTTAAGAGGTTCTACTCACTTTTCACTTTAGTAGGGCCTTGGCCAAAATGGCATATTTAAAAGACAGAATTTGGAGTTACCAGACCTGGATTCAAATCCTGACTAAACAATTTATAAGTATAAATAGAGATGGTACTTTGCCTTGCCTACAGAATGGGTTGAATGAGGGTGATGAGAACTGTAAAGCTTATATACACTATTGTTCATAATTGTATCTCAATCTAACTACCTAACCATTCTAGTTCTACTATGCCACTCCTCACAACTCCATAAACTAGAAAACATCAAAAGGTGTACCAGCCACTGAGCAGATGAAAACTTTGAGACGTCATCCTTACTACTGCTTAATGAGAAAAGCAATAAATTCAATGTAAAAACCAAACTGGTTTTCTCTTGTCAAAATCTCCTCAAAAATATGTGCAGATAATATTCTTAAAATGCTTGTAGGATGGCCTGGGGAGAAAAAAATGCCTTTGGATAATGTTCAAATATAGCACTGAACATACTTTTCTGAACACCTAGGGAGGTGAACCTGAGGAAACTGCCATGGCGGTGACATCTCACAAGCCTTAAACATCAAGGAGAACTAAGAAAGGAAAGAAAGTCTAAATACATGGCTGAAATACTATCTGGGTGTTACGGTTTGCAGAGGCCTCAGGAGACCTTGGCTGATATCAACTGATCTCCAGGGTTGAAAACTCAGGGGCTAACTATGAATTCACATGGGAGAAACCCTGGAGATCAAACCATATCAAATATTTTCAAATTCCAACCATATGGTGAGAAAATCAGAGTGGAAGAGTAAAGAGGGGAGATGAATGAACTCCCAGCCAAATAAGACAAGTATGTGACTGCCTATTGGGTCAAAATGATTCCCCGAATGGAAAGGATTCCCAAAGTCTTGCCACACTTATAAACTGGAGCCAAAAGTTCTCTAATCTCATATTTTAGGCAGGCAAGGCATAGTCCTAAAAAGAAACAGCCAAAATATCACTGCCACTTTCCCCAGCTCTTGATTCTTCTTTGACCACCAGATGACTGGTTTTGTGTCGTGTGCCACTCTTTTTGCTAAGTGCATAGGTACAGTGCACAGCTATACATTCTGTGAAAACAAATAGAAGATTCTTGCTGGTGCCTCTCAGCAACAACTTTTCCCCCAAGAGGGACAGGGCGTGGGAAGAAAAATAAGTGTGCTCTTACTTTTCTATTTCCAAATCTCTGTTACTTTGATGAAGTAAAGTTTTGTTTTTGTTTTTTTTTAAAGATTTTTATTTATTTATTCGACAGAGATAGAGACAGCCAGTGAGAGAGGGAACACAAGCAGGGGAGTGGGAACACAGAGCAGGGAGCCTGATGTGGGGCTCGATCCCAGAACACCGGGATCACGCCCTGAGCCGAAGGCAGACGCTTAACCGCTGTGCCACCCAGGTGCCCCTGATGAAGTAAAGTTTGATTAAAATGGACACACAGTGATGAATTTTAAAATGATGTAACAAAAGGGCAGCTTAAGAGTGAAATGAGAGAAATTCTGTCCCTTTTGGTATGAAACAAAGAACCTGTGGATTAGTTATGTTCACACAACTGTAGGTCTTTCTGTGCATCTGTAGGCAGGATGACATCCCTATCACCTACCTCCTTGAGTTATTTCCCTCCCACCAATGCACAAAGAATAGAGAGTGAAATTTAGGGAAAATTTCTTCAATATCTAGAGATGGCTCTGATTATAGGACCCACAGACACTAATATGCTTCAATAAGAAAAATGAATCTTGAAGCAAATACTAATGAAAACAATCTAGGATTCCAAGTTACAATTAAGCATGCTTAAGCTTCAGTCATAATCATCATGGAGATTTTAATTCTCTATGGCAAATTAGCTTAGTGAGGTCCAGTGGGAACCAAAGTCATGCTTTTCAGCACTTTCTAAACCAAATTTGGATTTAATTAATTTCTTGACTACAGATTACACTAGCAATTTCACAGAGTGCACCAAGACAAAGGGCAAACTCATGTACTTAATTCCTCATTACAGAAAATTGTCCAAAAAGCCTAGACTTGTGGTCAGAAGCCTTAGGTTGAGATGCTGGTTTCTGGACTCTAGCTATGTGGCCTTGGACAAGTCACTTAGTTTTTCTGAGGCTCAGCTGCCTCACCTATGAAATGAATATTTAAGATATGTTTTGCAGTATTGTTATAAAGATCAAGATGAGTCATATATATGAAAACATCTGGTAAGGTCTACTCTGCTATCCAGTCACTGATAAGTAAAAATAACTGTTATTGAGGAACCAGCTCAATATTAATACTGATATTAATAATATTAATTATCTCAAGATTGAAAAGTATCACATCATAAATTGGCATAAAATACCACTCTATATAAATATTTGTTGAGTTAAAGAAAGAATAAAGGAACAAAGTGATATTTCTGTACTTTTTAGCAGATTCCTTTGAAAGTCAACTTAATAGCCCAGCGGTTTCCAAGTGGAATTTTTGTAGAAGCCTAGAGATCTCTGAAGGGGAAACTACTCAGAGCAAATGAGAAGACATGCAGATAGAGCTCCAAAACTCCCACTTAACTTCAAACAGAGCACCTTCTGATATAAATAGGGTTTTCAAAGTTGCAAATGTCAAAGCAAACAAATTCACCTCATTCAGAGTTGCTTTGTTTGTCTTTATACTTGAATCCTGACCAGTGGATTTCTGCTGCATCCCAGAATTTCTTTGATGTACCTCTCTTAAAATATAAGGGGAAATGTCATTGATGTTATAGTTCACCAAACATCCTAAATCTCAGACAAGTCTAAGTCTGGTCATCAGTGTAAAGAATAAATACCCTGATGACTTTACTTTGATTCAATGATTGAAGCCAAATACTCTTTGACAAGCTCTGGAAGGACAAATGGAAGGTCTTTAATTATTATTTCCCGCTTTTCTGGTACCTCCTGTATGCATGCAAACATGGCAATGGGCTGTCGCAGGAGGCCAACTGGAATAGTGGGAGGAGTACTGAATTGATTCAGGAGATGTAAGCTCAATCACAGCTCTGGAACCAACTCATGATGCAGTCTTTGACAAATCTCTAAATCTCTAAATCTTTTTGAAAAATAGACTAAAGATCTTCTCAGGTCCTATAACTGCAGAAGTTCTATGATCTATGTATTAATGACATGCTTTAAGGGGGTTACTCTGGAATAAGCCCATAGAGGAACATACCTATTGTAAGATTTAATTTTGATTTAATTTTTCTCATACACTGTACAGGATATAAAATATGCTAAGAATTTATGAGCAATACAGAAATACTCTGATGACTGGCTCACAAGTATATCATGATGGCTACAGATTACTGTGCTGGAAGAACTTCCCTTGGAATATAGAACATAACAGCTTAACATCTTCTTATAGACTTGTTTAGAATGCTTTTGTTTCTTTAACAAAATACCGGCTCTCATTAAAAAGAAATTATGGGGGGGGGCGCCTGGGGGGCGCAGTCATTAAGCGTCTGCCTTCGGCTCAGGGCGTGATCCCAGCGCTCTGGGATCGAGCTCCACATCGGGCTCCTCTGCTGGGAGCCTGCTTCTTCCTCTCCCACTCCCCCTGCTTGTGTTCCCTCTCTGCCTGGCTGTCTCTCTCTGTTAAATAAATAAAAATCTTAAAAAAAAATGTTTAAAAAAAAAAAGAAATTATAGGGTAGTGTCTTGTTAACTACAGAAGTGCGGAGCTATACAGACTCAAGAATACTATTTCTTTTTAAACTGATGTACAGGCTTTCATTAAAAATAAAACAGCATGGAAAATTTATGAAAATACACAGATTTACTTATTATTCTCAAGGGCAATGAACCCAAACCAAATGCTATAATCATAAACGAAGATCCTGCTTTGCTATGTGCTTTATCTTAGCCCTAAAGAAAACTTTCATCTATTTATGTTCAGTCTGCTCCTATCATTTTGTTTATTTAGACTTACATGTAACAGTATTCTGCCTACTTATCACTACCAATGCTTACAACTCCTTTTGCAAGCCAAATTGACGTCAGAAACCCAAACTTCATCCATTCGTTAATCTTTTGGCACCACGTTCTGAGAGGTCAGTATCTGGTCATGGTCTTCAGTTTCATATGATATGCAATATTTGTATCACGTGAATTTGATCTAAATAACCCAGGCTTGGAAATCAATCTAAAAAGGTCATTTGGCTTACAAAAATACTACTTGGCCTACAGAATATACACTGGCCTAGCACACAGAAACTAACATTGCCCCTTATCCTCCCTAGTCAACAGAGCTGCCCATGGAAGAAAGAAATAAGCAGCATTATCTATGAAGTATGTTTGAGGCAGTGACATTTTATTACAAAAGAACTGCCTGTCACTATTCTTCTCTATCTTGCATTCTTTGTGTCTTGAAGGTTTTAGGCTCTCCAGGAAATTTCCCCTTAAAATCCGGATCATTGTAGCAATTCAAGAGTTGAACTGAATAATCTGAGAAAACAAAAACATATGCTGAAGGAGGATGTGTGAAATCACCAAAAATCAACATTGCCCAGCTCATAATCTTGCCAGCTCATATTATTTACCCCTGCAAAAAATGCAAATGCTTTTGCCTTCAGCAAACACTAGATTACTAGTTTGAAAAAATAAGCAAAACATCTGCAAATGACAATAGTTGAAGAAATGTTTCATTTTCTCCTATTGACTTAGCAATTTTCTGAGACATTAATGAAAACCATTGTACTTAGCCATTTTTGGAGATTTCCTCTACACTGGGACAATTAATAATTAAGAAAATGTGAACGGTGGCAGATTGTGATCATCCTTTTTCTGATTGTGTTTATCAGGTTGTTTCATTCAACTCCCACAGTTGGTCCATTAATCCAGTTGTGTTCAAATGGCTTTACAGATAATTACATTCCAAACTCTCAATTTCCATACATTCTGTTTACTAAAGCTGACCTGCCTGAGAATATGCCTGTAGTGCTCTTTCACAATCTCCTCCCTCTTTACAAAGGACAGACAGAAGTTTTTACCCACCCAGAATCTTACCAGCTCATGGTTCATGACCCACAATGTCAAAACTTCTGGGACACTAAACGAAGAAACTTTTTCAAATAACTGCATCAGTACTAAGAAAAGGAATTATTCTAATGACAGTGTAGCAAAATCTTTTGTAAATCAGGTAGTTGTAAATTCTTTGCTTTTGGCAAAATTGGAAGACCAAAATCAACTTGTCAGCTGATAGATCATTAAGATTAATCTTGATGAAAGTTTATCATGTGAATTTTAGCATTTACTACAGAAAAAATCCAAGAACTGAGTGAATATTTCTATAATATCACACTGAGTAATACTGCTATAACAAACTTCTTCTATTCTCATGTATTTATTTGTATGAACAAGATTTATCAGTATTTATGTATTTAAAAATAGAAATAGGGATGCCTGGGTGGCTTAGTCGGTTAAGCATCCGCCTTTGGCTCAGGTCATAATCCCAGGGTCCTGGGATCTAGCGTTGTATCAGGCTCCCTGCTCAGGGGGGAGTCTGCTTCTCCCTCTCCCTCTACTGCTTCCTACTGCTCATTCTCTCTCTCTCTCTCTCTCTCTCTCTCTTTCGTTTGCTCTCTCTCAAATAAATAAAATCTTGAAAAATAGAAATAAAATTAATGCCAAATCCTGTTTCATCCAAGCAACAAACAGTGCCCACAGATACATGAACTCAGTGGAAAACACACACCCTATGTATCATATTAGTAAGGGTATTTCTAATAAAATTTTGCTTTCTTTGTCAATAATTATCAACAATTTGAATATTTCTCTTTATTAACCATGAACTGGTAATACTTGTAGAGATAATGCAATCCAGAATAATGTTTTTAAATACTTTGTGCCTTATGGTCATAGGAAATTAATTTTTAACATTAATTCATTATCATATAATGAATACATATCTTTTTAAAAAGGTATATAAGTGGTCCATAAAAAACATTAAAAATAAAGCTATTTACATTTTGACTTCTGAGAGAAAAACAGAATAAAAATTGAAGTTTTAGGAGAGATACAAAATTTCCAACTGTTAAGAAGAGCTTATTCCTGTATTTTTAAAACAGATTATTGCATTATAGTAGAAAATTGCATTTATATGCCATTGGACACATTCTAAAAAGTGATACAATAGTCTTATATTATGTCAATGTTTACAATTTCTCTTATAATAAGAATTTTGGATGTCAATTTAAAAATGTGCAGAGATTTATAGTTTTTAAACATTCTGTTAGAAGAGCAAAGTTATTTGACACTGCTGCATTTGCCAATAGTGAGGTAATTTTGTGGCACATTAAACAGGTTATAAGCAAGTTTGGAAAGCACAATATGCCTTGAAGGCTCAGGAGGCCCACTGGAACCATCTGCTCTTCCACCATCCCAAATGCCCAGATATACTCAGATGTCTCACCGGTATTTGAAAAATTGTATGTGATTTCTCTTTCAAATACTTAATTCACGTTTTCACTCTGTTATCAAAGGATGGACACTATTTTACTAAATCTTACCTGAAATTAGTTACTTAATTTTTAAGCAATATCATCATCAATAACAATGTGTCATTTGGAGATGGGAGCTCTTAGATGGAACAGGACACTCTCCCAGGAGTCCCTAGTCCAGCTTAGCCACTACCAGCTAAATGAATTTAGGCAATTCTGGTAAACTCTGCAATCTCAGTCTTTCAATCTGTAAAAGGAAGAAAATACTAGCTTTTCTATGTCACTGGGTTTTTGTAAGAAAAGATGTGTTACTTCTTGCTAGACTGCTAAGATCTATATAAAACTGAAGTATTTTCATTATTATTAATTAACCAAAAATGATTACTGATTATTTACTATGCCTCTAGCACTATGCTAGACACTACTGGGAAACAGATATATATGATCCGATTTTCATTCTTAAAGAGCTTCCAAACTAGTTGGAGGACATGAGAGTGAGAAGGATGTTGGTATAGTAAGAATAAAATAACATATGATAAAAAGCAATACTGCTGGTTTGACATTCATCTTGCTCATTTTGTTATTCAATAAGAGAGGGCGTTCCCTGGCTACCACTCACTGATCAACAAACTAGAGAACACATCCCACGAACTTAAGACTATGTTTTCTGCTTTTCAGCATAAATATGAACTATAAATGAAAGAGAGCTAGCTACATGCTCTTTTATCATCTCAACTTCCCCCAAATTAAAGAGACTTAAATATAAGGCAAAGGGTTTTTTTTTCAGTTTATGCATATTTTTATATATAATTTTGAAGCTTTGGGCTCTTACGAAGAGAAAATTCAATGAAAATGTGACACTGTTTACAGAAGGTGGTCCCCTAAAATAAAAAACATAAAACACAATGAAATGTGCTCCATTTATTGACTTAACACATCTTTAATGAACAGCAGAGAATACTAGAGAATACGACAGAGCAAGTCTCTACCCTAGTGGAGTTAATATTCCAGCAGGACAGGAGAAACAAAACAAATAAACCAAAAATAAGGTATTTCCATTTAGAGAGTGACATAGGGGTGGGTAAGATACAAAGGTCTAGGAAAAGAGTCAACAGGCATAGAGACCCAATATCAAATTCAAAAGGCTTCAACCAGAAATATACTCAGTATAGCTAAATCATTGAAATATGTGGCTGAAGCATAAGGAGAGAACAGTGGGAAAGGGGATCCCTCCTACATTGTTGGTGGGAATGCAAGTTGGTACAGCCACTCTGGAAAACAGTGTGGAGGACCCTTAAAAAGTTAAAAATTGAGCTACCCTATGATCCAGCCATTGCACTACTGGGTATTTACCCCAAAGATACAGACATAGTGAAGAGAAGGGCCATATGCACCCCAATGTTCATAGCAGCATTGTCCACAATAGCTAAGTCATGGAAGGAGCCGAGATGCCCTTCAACAGATGACTGGATTAAGAAGCCGTGGTCCATATAGACAATGGAATATTACTCAGCTATCAAAAAGAGCGATTTCTCAGCATTTGCTGCAACATGGACGGCACTGGAGGAGATAATGCTAAGTGAAATAAGTCAAGCAGAGAAAGACAATTATCATATGGTTTCGCTCATCTATGGAACATAAGAACTAGGAAGATCGGTAGGAGAAGAAAGGGATAAAGTAAGGGGGGGTAATCAGAAGGGGGAATGAAGCATGAGAGACTATGGACTCTGAGAAACAAACTGAGGGCTTCGGGGGGGGGGAATGGGATAGGCTGGTGATGGGTAGTAAGGAGGGCATGTATTGCATGGTGCACTGGGTGTTACACGCAACTAATGAATCATCGAACTTTACATCAAAAACCAGGGATGTACTGTATGGTGAATAACATAATAAAAAAATATTATAATTAAAAAAAAAAGGAGAGAACAATGGGAAATGAGGTCAAAGAAAAAGCTTGGGCCAGATCAAGTAGACTTCTGTAGGCTGAGGTTTAGAGTTAGACTTTTATTCTACGTGCACTGGGAAGCCACTGGAATATTTTAAGCAAGAAAGCGATATAACTTGGCATATGTTTTTAAAAGATCATTCTAGCAGATTTGTTGATATGGAAATGGTGAGAATACTCTGATCAACAAACAAACAGCCTCAACAAAAGAGGTCAAGGGGAAAGATGGGAGAGAGGATGGAGTAAGGAATGAGACACCAAGAGAAATGGCTGTCAGTCCAGTCCACGGTGCCATTACAAAAGCAGTTTGTCCTTAGAAATGGATCTTCCTTTCCTTACTTCTTTCTCCCCGTTAGAAATGGATCTTCCTTTCCTTACTTCTTTCTCCCCCTTAGAAATGGATCTTCCTTTCCTTACTTCTTTCTCCCCCTTACTCTAGATTCCTTAGGTACCCACTGACCTTATTTGTGCTCTAGCTGTCCAAATGCCCCACTACTCATATCTAATGTGCCAAATTAATCAACTATTTCTTCTCTGAGTCCTATTTAAAAAAAAGTTTATTCTCTCAATGAAGTTTACTTCAGCTAGGTGTTACAAGGAAAACACTCTGATTTTACTAACACTAAAATGACAGTTCTCTAACAACTCCAAGTATATATGCACTTTAAAAGCTTGTTAAAATACATGAATAGCAACTGAGAAAGTTTACATAACTATGTAAGGAATTTTTTAAAAGATTTTCATTTATTTATTTGGGAGAGTGAGCCAGAAGAGCACAAGGCGGGGGGCGGGGGGGGGGAGCAGAGGCAGAGGGAGAAGCTGGCTCCCCACTGAGCAAACAGCCAGACGTGGGCCTCGATCCCAGGACCCTGGGATCATGACCTGAGCCCAAGGCAGACACTCAACCGACTGAGCCACCCAGGCACCCCTAGGTAATGAATTTTAGACCGTATGAAAGAATGGCAGGAATAGGCAAGAATGTGATGAGGGGCACTCTCTATATATAATTCACCTCTATCTATTACAGTATCTAGCATAGGGCCTAATACATAGATATTTAGGAGAGAATGAATTAATACATTTTATAAATGTATTTATTTTTTGAAAAATAAGAGCACCTATTCTCCTTAAAACGTGATCATTTCAATATATTTCTCTACTTTTAGTTCCAGAAAACAGATAACAGAAAAATGTAGTTAAAGAAATTAACTGTTCTACCAAAAAAGAAAGCTATTAATACCTGACTAAGCTATTAATACCTCACCTAAGGACAAGTTCGACTAACACTATTCTATGCCATTGATAGCTGAACTTAGTGACTCAATAAATCTTAAGTTTAAAATGTAAAGCAAATTATAATGCTAGTAATTTTTAAGACATGAAGAGATAAATAAGGAGAAGGAGTTAGATGGAAAAAATTTTAAGTAAGTCAGCACAGTGTTTTCTCATGTGCAAAGTACTGTGAGGAAAGGAGAAGATACTCCAAATTCATTTGGAGATTAACTGTATATTTAGATAGCCCTGATCATCTTGCAATGACCTATTCAGCAGCACTTACATTCTGAGAGGCACATGGATTCACATAACTACTTATCAGCCAATTCCTTTCATAATTATAGACTCAGACCAGACACTTCTTATTCCTACTACGATGCTTTAAGTAATCACCTGGTGCGAATCAATAGGAGACATTAGCTCACATTTGGAAGTGTTTCCAAAATAATCACCCCTCATTTTTCAGTATTATCTGGGAAGAAAGAAAGCCACATAAATTTTGATACACCTGAAACTTATGTTTAAATGCTAAAACATGTTCTATTTATTTTCTAATATAGTGAAATATTTGACTGCTCTCCAACAGAGGACATGGTCATAAATGGAGCTTTTCTTGATTCAAATCGTGATTACGAATATCATTCATTTTACTGCAACACCCTCAGTGATGAAGTATGAAGTATGATTTGCTCCTGTACTCAATACCCCAAGAGTATCTTTTCCCCTCATTTGACAGTAGCTATAAAGAGCAGACCTTCCCTTTTACCACCATCTAATTTGCTGTTTTTAGTTACCAATAAATTAGAAAATCATATTACCACTGATAATTTTTATGAGAAAGTCATCATAAATTAATACCAGTATTTCCAATTCAAATATATAACTACAGAGCTTTTTTACTTCTTTGATTTTATGTTTTTATCTCTTCATCTTATACTAAAAATACTGATTTAGTAATGACATTAACGTATTTATTACTGTTATCTTACTATATTTTATACACACATATATAAAAATTGGTTCAAAATAACAGTACTTGGGCGCCGGGGTAGTTCAGTCAGTTAAGCATCTGCCTTAGGCTCACAACATGATCCCGGGGTCCTGGGATGGAGCCCAGCATTGGGCTCCCTTACCAACGGTGAGTCTGCTTTTCCCTCTCCCTCTGCCTCTCACCTCTACTTGTGCTCTCTCTCTCTCAAATAAATAAATAAAATCTCTAAAAAAAATCTTAATATTATTATTAAAATATGATTACTAAAGGCAGTTTAAAATATTTTTGCAGTTTGTTCCAGCCATAGGATATATCCCACTAGCAGTGTGCAAATTATTCTGTTTTAAAATGACTTGAAATCAACGCATCTCGATGTGACTAAGCCAGCAATGCAAAAGTAGGTATATTAGGTTTCATTTTACTTGTGATTTTAGGGACTGTTTTCTTTAATTCTGTCTTATAATTACATAAAACATTTCATGGTTAGGCTGAGTTTGATCTACGAAACCATGTACATTTGGAGGTTTCGTTTCTATCCCTATTGTCTTTATCTCTTCCTCCCTTCCCACTCTTCCTTCTTTCCCACTAAACATTTTTATTAATTTCTGCTTTATCCTTCCATTTTTCTTTATTCTTTTCTTAAACTTTATTTTCAAATAATTTTCAGTTTTCAGAAAAGTTGCAAAGATTGCAGACAGAGGTCTATATGCCCTTCATTGAACTTTCCTCAATGTTGACATCTCACATAACCATCCCACATTTGTCAAAAATGAGAACTTAACAACTGGCACAATACTAACAACTAAATTACAGACTTTTACTCATATTTAACTAATTTTTCCATTAACATCCTCTTTCTGTTCCAGGACCTAATTCAGGATATCTCATTTCATTTAGGCCATTTTTAGAAAAGTAAGGCAGCTAGCATATATTTTTATTTTACATTCATTTATATACCTCCTTCTTAGATAAAAGGTGGAATTATACACATTTGTCTTCTTTTCCTTTTTTAAATTAACAGTATATCCTGAAAATTATTCCACAGTAGTATATATAACCATTCTTCATTCCTTTTTATACTAGTTTGTATTCTATGGTATAGATATGCTATAGTTTAATGTCATCTACACACAAAAATTTAAACTGTTCAATAATAAACTTAATCACTGTGGAGAATTTTTTTTGAATAAAACGGTAAATTACTAAAAACCAGCCATGTCCAGAGCCTAATGTTTAAAAACCCTAGGTATAAGTGATCACATGACTATACCTTACAAAAGAGGTTGGTACCACAAACATCACTACTGAACAAGTACAAGCAACATGTTTTAACTTTTCTCTTTTACTGCACATGGATCTCTTCTTAGAATAATGTTTCTAAATCCATAAAATAAAATGCATAAAAAATAAAACCAATTATAATGAAATATATTTATCAAAACACTAAATAAATTTGTAAAATAGTAATATGTATGCATCTTTATTAATGCCTTCAATAACAGGATCTAGTAGCAGTCTAATAACTATCAATTCAAAGTAATCATGAATATAAATCATGTTTCAAACATTCTGTAAATTTTATAATGTGACATGAAAATGTTTGTTACTCCTATTGGTGACAAAGTCTCATATTGGTATTGCCAATATTGCTGTGGTTTGTAGCTTACATTTTTAATTGAAGGAAATGTAAAATTTCAGTTATAGGTAAATGAAAATAAAGACATAATTGTTCCTCATTCAAGTTCACAGAATCCCCATTTCTCCCATAGACCCCAAGTTACAAACCTCTGCCTTAATGTCAAAAAAGAGCAGTGAAAGAAAATACTACCTAGGTATTTTGCTAGTTTGCTATTTAAAAAAAAAGAAGGAAATTAATGTTTATTGAATATCCATTATTTTTCAGGATAGATAGGTAAAGGAGATATATTATATATATATGTATTATATATATGCATTAAGTTCTGTTATATATATATAATGTATGTATGTGTATATGTATATGTATGTGTATGTATATATGTATAAACATATATATAATAAAGCTGAATTCCCCACAAAACCCAATGAGTCTAACAGAAGCTTAGTAACTTTTCCATTAGTAAGGACAGAGTCAGAAATCAAGGTTTGTATGATGTCCACTATCTCATGAAGCCTTATATAGCGACATACCAGGAGTATTTGCACTTTAATAGAGAAGTCTACAGGAAACTGTTAGAAAAGAAAAGGAGGAGAGGGAGAAAGAATTGCTCTAGTGGTAAAATTTCAGATGAGAAATGATCCAGAAAGGATATACTTCTGGGTTTATTCCTCTCTTAAAATCCTTCAGATCACTTTGCTCTTCTATACATGTGTAAGATCGGCCTCGCACACTATCTTTGACTATCTTCTATGAGAGTTCCTTCTCTATTGCCAACACTCTCAGAATATATCAATTAAAGGAATGAAATACATATGGAACAAAAGGTAGCTTTTGAAGATCTCTCTTAGTAATCACTGCCATGTTTTAGTCACATTAGGTTGTTTCTTACTACCATGTTAGAGTAAGGTTGCATATTTAGAGCTCAGAGATCCCAAATGGTGAAACTTGAAAAGCTGGCATTCTATAAAACAGGACTGGATACACAGTGAGTATTAGAATGCAGGTGTGTGATTAATCTCTCCTGGCTATAGCTGATTCAGCACACACTCGGTCTCATTGGCACAGTCACATGTCTACTCACAGCTCATGTTCCAGAAGCGAATGCCTGACACAAACATCTCACCTGAGATATCCAACTGGCACACTACTGGATGATAGGGCATCAGACTTATCAAGAAATACCCACATATCCTCTTTAGAGCTAACTTATTAAACTAATGCTACTAATCCATTAGGTTATAAGCACCAAAAATTTTGAAAAACACTAGAGTCTTCATTTTTTCATCGTTTAACACACTATTTTAGCAGCCAAAATGTTTGCATAATAGGTGTTTTGCAGGCAGCTTCATTTCATATTTGAATTTTTTAAGTCCATGAGGTGCTTAGCCTGGGAAAAAAAACTTTTTTTTGTCCCAGACTGATTATGTATCCAAATTGAACTATAGCCTGTTGACTTCAGTCTTTGTTTACAAAAGGGAGAAAACTCTAGGGAAAAAAGCCAAGTTCTGTCCACTGGCCAAGTCAAAACGAGTAGTCCCCAGAGCTAGTCATCACAAAAAGTCTGCCTGCCAAATGCTTCACACTTTTTTCTTTGGCTGTTGTTCATAGCTTGAGTTTGTTCCAGGACACATGGCCTCGTGTCAGTAGCTCACCTTACCACTCACTAACCTTCTGCACAAATCACCTCCTCTACTTCATCAGCAGTATACTTCCTTGTCCCCTGTGGTAGACTGTTTGCAGGAATGGCCACAATTCCTCCCATCTCATATGCCCTTTTGTAGTGTGACTTTGCCCCTCTTCCCATCAAGAGATGGAATCTATTTCCCTTCTGCTCGAAACTGGGCTGGCCCTGTGACTTGCTTTAACCAGCAGAATGCAGCAGAAGTAATACCATGTAACTTCAAGGACAAGGTGCTCAGAGGCCTTACAGCTTTCATATTTCTCTCTCTTGGACCACTGAGACTACCACACATTAAAGAAGTCCAATCTCACCAAATGGAGGATGAGAGGCCAGGTGAAGGAGGACCATGGTGCCCCAGCTGACTGCTAACATCAATTGCCAGAAGTATTAGGGAGGAGATCTTGGTCCTCCAGCCCCAATCAAGTCATCATAATAATGCAATCATGTGATCCCAGTCAAGACCAGCAGAAAAACCATCCAGATTACCAATCCAGAGAATTTTGAGAAATAATTAATAGTTGTGCTTTCAAACTACTAAGTTTTGGGGTGGTGTGTTACACAGCAATAAATAACTGAAAAACTCTCTTCACAATCTTCCTCAGCAACAGTCATCCAGCATCAATCTTTTGCTCAACAGGAAGAAAATTTCAGCCCTTATCAATACTTTTTTTTTTTTTTCACATAATGATTGCTTTTCATGCCAAGTTATGGATAATCCAAAGATAGGGATATGGCCAATGTGACTGGAAATTCCTCAAATAGCTAGCTGGAAATAAATAAATGACAGAAAACACTGAGTGTTTAAGATAAGAATAAGAAATATAATATAGGTAGTAAAGTAAAGAAGACCTAGATTGGAATAGCAACTCCACCACTTTTAAGGACTGCATTAACAGAAACTAACAGAAGTTCCTTCCAGCACATACAAGTCATCTTTCTACCTAAGCTGACCAAATGGAGTTCTGTAGAGATTGGCTATGAGGACTACCAGCCTGTCACAGAAAGAGACCTGAGTCTTTTATTTCCTAATCATTTTTTTCCTTTTCCATTCTTGGTTTTTGTCAACTTCACAGCTCATGTTACCAATACATAAGATAGAAATTATTTACCAGGCTCTATATGCTATCTATGAACCTCATAAATGGTAAGCAAAATTTGGGGGCAGAAGGTATAATGTTTTAATCAGACTCTCAAACAAGTCTTTTGACACCTCCCTGAACCCCTCCAAAAAAGAATAAGAAACACTGATTTAGAAAGTAAAATGCCACCTAAAAACAAAGTTTTGTTTTAAATAGCATCTATTTAAATGTTTCACTTGGAAAGTAGTAACTCATATTATTTCAGGGAAATTCATTAATTTTTCAAGGAATAAACCAAGATGAAAGGGCACCTTTCACACAAATAACAAGCATACAAATTATGCAATAAGAATTTGGACTCTGGAAGATCTAATGCTTAAAAACAAATTCTTACAAGGACTTCCCTTCCAGGAAGGTGGAGTAGATGCACTTTTCCTTATTCCTCTCACTAAATACAATACAAAACCCTTACTATTATATATAAAACAAACATAAGAAGACCAAAAGGTGAAGAGAAGAAGGTAGATGTGCTAGGGACCTCAGGACCCAAGTAACAACATGGTGGTGTTGGTACAATGCAGGACCCTACATTTTCTTTTTGCCTCATATATCCCAGACTTGGAGCTGAAGAAGTCAGCAACCCAGAAATACCAATAGATAAAACAGCCATAAACAACAACAGCAGCCTTCTGTTTAGCCAAAGTTTCAGGAAAGGAGCAGTCTAACAAAACAAAAAAAAGTTTAAAAAATAAACACCACACAAAAATAAGAACCACAGAAAAAACTGACCCGACCCCCACCCTCACCCCCAACCCCACCAGCAAAGGACAAGCGAGGACCCTAGACTTCTATCAGGCTGGAATACACCATGCTGTAATAAGGCATCCTACTACTCACCACCCACTTACTTATCAGAGAAGTAAGTAGGGAACTGGGACATTCATCCCTGTGGGCAGTAATGAGCCACCCTCTCATGCACACATACCCATGGTGTACATGGAGAGCATGGACTTCAATCCCCACCCAGCAGTAATAAGATTCCCCTCTCTCTTCCTACTAGAGTGATAGCAAAGAAGCCCTAGAGGAAAGTAAGGATTTACACCAGTCTTTAGGAGAAATGAGGCCACTCCCCCTTTCTGTGTGTTGTCAGTGGTGGTCAGATAGAGAGCAGTAAGGAGGCTTCTCATCCAGGAAGATATAAGTGAAGATCTACGAAGAGCTGGAACGTCCATTCCTGCCCAGTAGTAATAAGGAGTATTCTTCCTTGAGTACCAAAGGAGCCAGAGTAAAGAATTTAGATGGATTTCTACCCCACCTGGCATTAAGGAAGTAGCACCCCTCCTTCCCTTGGTGTCAGAGAAAACCACCTGAGATTTAAATAAGATCTAGAATCTCTCAACATATCAAAATATCCAGGTTTCAACTGACATTCAGTTATCATACCAAGACCCAGGAAGATCTAAAACAGAATAAAAAAGTACAGTCAACAGATGCCAATATGAAGATGACAGTAACCTTAGAATTATCTAACAGAGATTTTAAAACAGCCATAATAAAAGTTTCAATGAGCAATCACAAATACACTCAAAACAAAATAGAAAGTCTTAACAAAGAGAAAGTCTTAGCAAAGAATAGAAGATATAAATAAGAACCAAATGGATGGTTGAGTAATATTCCATCGCAAAAATATATATACCACATCTTCTCTATCCATTCATCAGTTGATGGACTTTTAGGTTCTCTCCATAATTTGGCTATTGTTGATAATCCTGCTATAAACATCAGAGTGCATGTGCCCCTTTCATAGCAGTATTTTTGTATCCTTTGGATAAATATCTAGTAGTGCAATTGCTGCGTCATAGGGTAGTTCTATTTTTAACTTTTTGAGGAACCTCCATACTATTTTCCAGAGTGGCTGCACCAGTTTGCATGAACAGTGTAAGGGTGTTCCCCTTTCTCCTCACCCTTGCCAACACCTGTTGTTTCCTGTGCTATTAATTTTAGACATTCTGACAGGTGTGAGGTGATATCTCACTGTGGTTTTAATTTGTATTTCCCTAATGATGAGTGATGTCGAGCATCTTTTTGTGTGTCTCCTAGCCATCTGAATGTCTTCTTTGGAAATTTAGAACTGAAAAATATAATAACGGAATTAAAAAACTCAGTGGATGAGTTCAACAGCAAAATGGGGACCAAAAAAAAAAAAAAATCAGTGAGCCAGAAAATAAAATAACAGAAATAACTTAATTTGAACAACAGAAAGAAGATAGACTGTAAAAAATTAACAGAGTTAAGGAACCTACAGAACTATAACAAAAGATCTAACATTTATGTTTTAGAGTCCCTAGAAGGTGTGAAGAAAGACGGTGGGGCTGGAAAAGTACTTAAAGAATTAACAGTTGACTGACAACTATTTGACAAAATACATATTTCTACAGATTAAAGAAGGTGAAAATATTGCCAAACAGGATAAACCCAAGGAAATCTACACCAATTATGCATGATAGCCAAACTGAACAAATTAAGGTCTTGAAAGCAGCAAAAAATGAAACATCTTACCTATAAGGGAAAAACAATTCAAATGATAGTGGGTTACTCATCAAAAACCATGGAGGCCAGAAGGAAATAAGCATACCATTTTTAAAGAACTGAAAGAAAAGAATTGTCAACCCAAAATCCTTTATCTAATGAAAATATCTTTCAAAAATAGAGTAGAAATCAAGCCTTTTTCAGATGAAGAGAAATTAAGAATTTAACATCAGTAGACCTACTCTAAAAGTTTTTAAACAGAAAAGAAATGATAATGGGAATGCAAGCTGGTACAGCTGGAAAACAGTATGGAGCTTCCTCAAAAAGTTGAAAATAGAGCTACTCTACAACCCAGCAATTGCACTACTGGGTATTTACTCCGAAGATACAAATGTAGTGATCCGAAGGAACACCTGCACCCCAATGTTTATAGCAGCAATGTCCACACTAGCCAAACTATGGAAAGAGCCCAGATGTCCATCGACAGATGAATGGATAAAGAAGATGTGGTATATATATATATACAATGGAATATTATGCAGTCATCAAAAATTGAAATCTTGCCATTTGCAATGATGTGGATGGAACTAGAGGGTACTATGCTACACGAAATAAGTAGATCAGAGAAAGACAATTATATGATCTCACTGATATGTGGAATTTATGAAACAAGGCAGAGGATCATAGGGGAAGAGAGGAAAAAATGAAACAAGACAAAACCAGAGGGAGACAAACCATAAGAGATTCTTAATCTCAGGTAACAAACTGAGGGTTGCTGGAGTGGAGGGGGTTGAGGGAGGTGGGGTGGCTGGGTGATGGACATTGGGGAGGGTATGTGTTGTGGTGAGCACTGTGTATTGTGTAAGACTGATGAATCACAGATATTCACAAGGTTGTGCAACTATCACCACTATCTGATTGTAGAATATATTCATCATTCCCCTGAAAACTGGGTACCCGTTACTGGTCATTCCCCATTCTTCCCCCTGCCTATTCCTTCATAACTACTAATCTACTTTCTGATTTGCCTACTTTGGGCATTTTATGTAAATGGAATCATACAACATGTCACCTTTTGTATCTGGCATGCTTTACTCAGCATAATGTTTTCAAAGTTCATGCACATTGTAGCAAATATCACACTTAACCCCATTTTATGGCTGAATAATATTCCATTCTGTGGATATGCTACATTCATCAGATGATGGACCTTTAGGTTGTTTTACTTTTTTGGCTATTACAAATAATGCTGTCATGAGCATTTGTTTATTCATTCTGTGCAAAAATATGTTTTTAATTCTCTTGGTTTTATACCTATGTATGGAAATTGCTAGATCACGTGATAACTCTATTTATTTGAGAAACTGCTGAACTGTTTTCTAAAGCAGCTGTACCATTTTATATTTCAGCCAGAAATGTGTGACTATTCCAATCTTTCCATATTCTAGTCAACACTTGGTGTTGTCTTTTTGATTTTAGCTGTGCTAGTGGGTATGAAATGGTATCTCATCGTGGTTTTGATTTACCTTTCCCTAATGAGTAATGATGTTGAGCAACTTTTAAAGTGCTCATTGGCCATTTTTATATCTCACTTGGAGAAATGTCTAGTCAGATCTTTGTGCATTTAAAAAATTCAGTTATTTGTCTTTTTATTGCTGAGTTGTAAGAGTTCTTAATATATTCTGGATAATAAACTCCTGTTAGATTAGAAAAAAAAAAAAAACACATGGAATAAATTTGGAGCCTGTTTAAAAAAAAAAAAAGAAAAGAAAAGAAATGATAAAAGAAGGAACCTTGGAACATCAGGAAGGAAAAATGAACCCAGTAAGCAAAAACATGAATGAACACAACTCTTCCTTTTAGGTTTCCTAAATTATGTTTGATAGTTAAAACAAAAAGTATAACACTATCTGATACGATTCAAATTGTATGTACAGGAAATATTTAAGACAATTATATTGGAAATGAGGGAGGGTAATTATATTGTAAATGAAGGAGGCAAGGTTTCTGTACTTTATTCAAACTGGTAAAATGATGGCACCAGTAGACTGTGACGACCAAATATACATAATATAATATCTAAATTATTTAAAAAGCTAAACAAAGAGATATACTCAAAAACACTATAGGATATAATAAAAAGGAACAAATTGTTGACAAATGCAACAAGCTAGGCATATGTCCAGAGAATTATGCTGAATGAAAGAAAAGCTGATCTCTAAATGTTATAAACTATATTATTCCATTTACATAACATTAGATATATAACAAAATTATAGAAATGGAGAACAGATTAGTGATTGGCAGAGGTTAAGGAGGTGTAAAGGGCAGGAAAATATGGCTATTACATGGCTATTAAAAAGGACAACATCAGAAATTTTTATGGGATGGTAATTGTTCTGTCTTCACTGTATCAATGTCAATATCCTGATTGTGATACTGAATGCTAGTTTTCCAAGATGTTGCCATTGAGAGGAATGGGGTAAAAGCTACACAGGATCTCCCTGTATTACTGGCAACTACAGCATGTGGATTTACAATTATTTCAGAAGAAAAGTTTAATTTTAAAAAATCCACAAAGGTGAACAAAAATAAATTCTTCTTGAAGAGTTATTATGGTCTTTTAGTTTGCTTCTCTTTCTGAGCCAAATTCAGTATCACCATTGACTGAAATTTTATGAAAAGTCCTCAGCTCCACATAAAACTAGGCATACTTGGCTAAAGTAAGAACAAGACAGTAGTGAGCAAATTTTAAAACCTCAGACTAAATTCTATCTCTTTGACCCTCATTGAAATAAATGTATTTATTTATTTATTATTTTTATTTAATTAACATATAATGTATTATTTGTTTCAGAGGTACAGGTCTGCGATTCATCAGTGTGATATAATACCCACTGCTCATTGCAACACATACCCTCCCTAATGTCCATCACGCAGTTACCCCATCCCCCCACCCCCTCCATTCCAGCAACCCTCAGTTTGTTTCCTAAGATTAAGAGTCTCTTAACTGTTTGTCTCCCTCTCTGGTTTTGTCTTGTTTCATTTTTTCCTCTCTTCCCCTATGATCCTCTACCTTGTTTCATAAATTCCACATATCAGTGAGATCATATGATAATTCTTTCTCTGATTGACTTATTTCACTTAGCATAGTACCCTCTAGCTCCATCCACATCATGCAAATGAAGATTTCAATTTTTGATGGCTGTATAATATTCCCTTGTGTGTATGTGTGTGTATGTGTGTATATATATATATATACACACACCACATTTTCTTTATCCATTCATCTGGGCTCTTTCCATCGTCTGGCTATTGTGGACATTGCTACTATAAACACTGGGGTGCAGGTGTCCCTTCGGATCACTACATTTGTATCTTTGGGGTAAATACCCAGTAGTGCAATTGCTGGGTTGTAGAGTACCTCTATTTTCAACTTTTATTTTTTAAGATTTTACTTATTTATTTGAGAGAGACAGAGATAGCAACAGGGAGCATGAGCAGGGAGGAGAGGGAGAAGCAGGCTCCCCACTGAGCAGGGAACCCGATGTGGGACTAGATCCCAGGACCCCGGGATCATGACCTGAGCCAAAGGCAGAGGCTTAATGGACTGAGCCACCCAGGTGCCCTATTTTCAACTTTTTGAGGAACCTACATACTGTTTTCCAGAGGGACTGCACCAGCTTGCATTCCTACCAACAGTGTAGGAGGGTTCCCCTTTCTCCACATCCTTGCCAACATCTGTCGTTTCCTGACTTGTTAAATTTAGCCATTCTGACTGGTGAATGGTGGTATGTCATTGCAGTTTTGATTTGTGTTCCCTGATGCCAGGTGATGCCAAGTGATGTAGAGTATTTTTTCATGTGTCTGTTGGTCATTTGTATGTCTTTGGAGAAATGTTTGTTCAGGGGAGCCTGGGTGGCTCAGTCGTTAAGCACCTGCCTTCAGCTCAGGGCGTGATCCCGGATCCCTGGGATCAAGCCCCCATCAGGCTCCTCTGCTGGGAGCCTGCTTCTTCCTCTCTCACTCCCCCTGCTTGTGTTCCCTCTCTCGCTGGCTGTCTTTCTCTCTGTCGAATAAATAAATAAAATCTTAAAAAAAAAAAAAAAAAAGAAATGTTTGTTCATGTCCTCTGCTCATTTCTTGACTGGATTATTTTTTGGGTGTTGAGTATGATAAGTTCTTTATATATTTTGGATACTAGCCCTTTATCTGATAAGACATTTGCAAATATCTCCCATTCCATAGGCTGTCTTTTAGTTTTGTCGACTGTTTCCTTAGCTGTGCAAAAGCTTTTTACTTTGATGAAGTCCCAATAGTTCATTTTTGCTTTTGTTTCCCTTGCCTTTAAAGACGTGTCTAGCAAGAATTTGCTGCAGCTGAGGTCAAAGAGGTTGCTGTCTCTGTTCTCCTTTAGAATTTTGGTGAATTCCTGTCTCACATTTAGGTCTTTCATCCATTTGGAGTTTATTTTTGTCTATGGTGTAAGAAAGTGGTCCAGTTTCATTCTTCTGCATGTGGCTGTCCAATTTTCCCAATACCTTGTGTTGAAGAGACTGTCTTTTTTTCATTGGATATTCTTTCCTGCTTTGTTGAAGATTAGTTGACCATAGAGTTGAGGGTCCATTTCTGGGTTCTCAATTCTATTCTGTTCTATGTGTCCGTTTTTGTGCCAGAACCATACTGTCTTGATGATTACAGCTTTGTAATAGAGCTTGAAGTCCAGCTTGATGCCACCAGCTTTAGTTTTCTTTTTCAACATTACTTTGGCTATTCGGGGTCTTTTCTGGTTCCATACAAATTTTAAGATTATTTGTTCCAGTTCTGTGAAAAAAGTTGATGGTATTTTAATAGAAATTGCACTGAATGTGTAGATTGCTCTAGGTAGCATAGACATTTTAACAATAATTTTTCTTCCAATCCATGAGCATGGAACGTTTTTCCATTTCTTTGTGTCTTCCTCAATTTCTTTCATGAGTATTTTATAGTTTTCTGAGTACAGATCCTTTGCCTCTTTGGTTAGGTGTATTCGTAGGTATCTTATTTAAGAATACTAACCTATTTAAAAACAGATACTAGAAGTTCCACCATGGAAAGCAGTCTAGAGCACTGTTCTGAGAGTCCTAAGCAGGACTCTTCTTACTTATGTGCAATCATAGTGTATGTCTGGCAACAATATTAGCATTAGATTTCTACCAGGTAAGCTCCACCTGTCATTACAACTCTTAACTGCAAACCAGTTCTACCTCCATAGGGTGGGCCCAAAGTCATCAGGTGAACCCCTACCCTTAAACTCAGCCACTGGACTTGCAAATAGCATTTTCATCCGTCATCCACCTTAAATTTTCAATAGCTTTCTTTTTCCTATAGGAAAAAGTGCAAACTTCTTAGTCTAGCTCACAAGGCCACCATTTAGCCCCCATCTACTTCTCTAACTGCTCTTCTACTTGTCCCCACAAAAAACCATTCACCTCAGCCAGAATGATTTGTTCATTTATCCCAAATTTCTGTTCATTTTCCTGCCTCTGTCTTTTTATCACACTACTTTGCCTACCTAGAAAGCTTCCCATTCCTCCTCTCTACTTCACTAAGTTCTACTCTCCTTTCAAAACCCACCTACACTCTGAAGCCTATCTTAGAGATGTCTCTGTCCACTAAACCTCTTTTCTTTCTGCCATAAGTCATTTCCCCCATTTTATTTTCCAACATGTTATTTTTGTTATTTATGGTTTCCCTGTTAAGCTTGCAAAATACCAAATGGTCTTTTATCTCTGAAAAAAAGAAAAAAAATACACACACACATATGTATGTTTATGTTGATGATGGCAAAGATTTTAATATTATATCTTGTATGGAAATAACTTGCTCTCCCTCTAGACTTCAAATTCTTCAAAAACAAAATGAGGAAGGTGAATTAGACCAGTAGTTCTTAATCAGGGGTATACACTAAACTCATGTGGGACTATCTTTGAAAATATACATGTCTCAGTTCACCTGCCCCCAAAGATACAGATTTAGTATGTCTGTGGTGGTCTTGGATTCTGAATTTTAATACTCACACAAACAGCTCCTACTCTACTTGAGAACTACTGTATTGGAAGAGCTTTAAAATCCCTTCCAGGTAATATTATGTTGACTTTGTGTTTTCATTAAAATGCCTTTTTGTTCCAGTAGCTTTAAATTGGTAGTCCATCTCATCTCAGTTTAGCTGATTGTGTTTGATAAAGGCATGAGAATCAGAATTATCTATAGGTATAAAACATATTAAACTCTCAACTGAAAAACATTCTAATTCAGTGAAGGAAAAGTCAGTGTTATGGTTAGTGTCAAGCTCTGGAGTTCCTTCTACTAGGGCTCAGATCTCAAATCTGCCACTTACTAGCTATGTGATCTTTAAAAAGTGACTTAAACCCTCTCAGTTTCTCTCTACATTTATAAAATGGGGACAATGCTAATACCTACCTTATAGGGCTACTATGAGGAATAAGTTAGTTAATACATGTAAGGCAATCTTATTTAATTCCTAGAACATATTAAGCTCCAAACGCACTTTAACTGCTGCTGAATATAAATCTTTACAATCCCATTCACCTGTAGATATCCTACAACAATGGCTCCCAACTTACAGTTTGGGGGAAACTCCAGAGAAACTGCATCTAAATCTCTAAGTGCATCTAGTACTATCTCTTAATACATAATATATTTTGCTCATAGAAGTACTTCTATTTTTCAAATATATGTGCATGCTTTATGACTAATAAAATACTAACTCAAGTAAATAATGCAACTGAATTTAGAGTTGTTTTTTGTCATTATATATTTTCATAGTCAACACATATTATAAATATAACTATTATCATGCAAAGTTTCAATTTATTTTCATTTTAAAAGTTTTAAACAGATCAGGAAACACTAACCAGAGAATATCAAATTACTATCAGCATCATCTCCTAAAACTGTTCACCATTCTGTCTCAGAGTTCTAGGTAAAGTGACTTACAGTCACAACATGATACACAGGAAAAAAGGTTTGCCAATAAAACCATAAAAGAGAATATATAAACTGCCAAATATTTGTTTTTATTTTGAAAGGGACAGATTTGAAGAAAGAAAAGGAAAAAATATGACTATTGCATAATGTGCTATCCAATAAAGCTGTTACAGTCTTTCAAGCAGATCTTAGTGACTCCTTAGAATTCACAATTCAAAAACTAAACACTTGCAGAAAGAAAAACCAAAGAAATTAGCATTATGTTGCCATATCATTACTTCCATAATTTTTGTGTAGGCATCTCAGGAAGTGGACAAAGCTGAATGCACAACTCTTTTTGTTTAAATGAACAAAGGGCAAGGTGAGGAGGTATATGGCTCCCTGTTATGTTCTGGCATCTTGCAAATGGAAAACAAATTGTAAATAACCAAAACATAAATTTAAAAGAAGGAAAATTAACTTCTCTGACAGAAAAAAAAAATGATACGAATAAGCTGGATTTCTATAAAATTGTTTTAGAAAACCAGATTTTTACTCCATTTTCTACTTAATTTTCACATATTTTTTTCAGTGCAATATTGTAAGACAGGCAAAATATCACTTAAATCCATTTTTAAGAAATGGAGAACTTCACTTACAGAGAGTTTGACTACACACGATTGTCCAGTTGCCCAATGCACCCTTGCTCTAGAGCTTAATGGTGAAAAGGGAGTTTACACTAGTCTAAATATTCTATCCTGCTTATGGGATTCTATTTTTTTTGCGTGGTTGGTTGGTTTGTTGTTGTTTGGTTATTTGATAAATGCAAAGTGATCCTGCAAACTCTCTTTTAGTTTTGATACCCAAGGCAGACCAACTAAGTTTATTAAAACAAAACAAACAGTACAAAAACAAGGGATGGGAGTCTATTAATGTATAAGACTATTTTTGGGATAAACTTGAAGAAATCACTTAATCTCCCCGGGGCCTCATGTGTACTTGATTGCAAAATGCAGAAGTTGGCTTGCTCAGGGATTGCTAAAATCTATGACTCAACAATCAACAAAGCATAGCTTGTAACTGCAGGTCTCCCCCCCTGGATCTGGAGATGTGGTAAAGAAAGAACTTTCCTAAATAAATACAACCCTCCTCACATAACTGTGCTCTCTCAGGCTAGGCCTGTCAGCATGTCATTTGGGATACAAAGAAAGAACTCTGATGAAACTAGGGCAACTAAGACCAGAGGAATGATAACAATATTGTGATTCTATGCTTTATAAAACGTTGGCTTCAGGTTTTTTCAGACTTTAGGTTGATCTATGATGAACTTTCTATGAAGAGATCCATAGTGTCTCAAAGCAACATAGCTACATTCCCTTTAATCCATAAGTCATACCTTTTGACAAAAGCCATCACAGTAGGAAAGCAGTACAGCACATTCAGCACCAGCTGCAATTAAATTCAAATTATTATACGAATGTTAGAGGCAGTGGTGCCATCTAGCTGCTAGAACGGCAAGATGTTCCTTTTTTTTTTTTTTTTTAAGATGTTACTTATTAAGAAAGCAAATATTGTGATCGTTTTATGTAGGCAGTGAAAGACATAATCTTTCTTATGTTATATCTCCATATACATGTAAGGGAACAGAGGCACAGAAAGAGCAAACAGTTTTACCTAAAATCAGTCAGCTAATCACTAGCAGAACTAGAATGAGATCATGGTTCTTTTGATTCCTAGACTTTAGCTCTTTCCACAGCCTCACTGCTAATGAAAGAGAGGTCCCTAGGCTGCAAAGCATGTCCTCTTTTACCAGGCACCTCTCCCCACATCAAATAAGTAATTGTATTACAAAAGTATTCTCCCTTTCTTACACATGTGGGAAAATTATCCACTAATCAACTCTGAGAATCTATTTCTATGAAGATCCCACAGAAAAGAAGCCAGTAACTAAAATAAGTGACCAGACAGATCTTGTTTTCCACTTGAAAATCCCTAGAACCAGGTTCCAAAACCACCAAAAAACTTGGCCAAGCCATATCAGTATTGTAGAATTTCCCTCTTCTAACACTTGAGAACGTTATCTGCACTGGAGTAGGAATATTCCTTTCCATTTTTCTTCTAGTCATCCTAGCACTGCTGCCATCAAAGCCACTGGCAGGAGAAATGGAGGAAAATGTTGTTCATTGTCGTAACTCCTGACATCCTCCCCCCAGCCTTACATCCATGAAGAAGCCATTCTCCTGGAACAGAGCAATAGTTTTAACAAAGTTCCCCAACAAATAAACACCTGCACTCACATACATGTATCACTATTATTTTCCCTGAGGCCCAAGATAGATAGATAGATAGATAGATAGATAGATAGATATTTTGAACACTACAGCAATATTAGTTTTTGTAACTATTCAAACAATATAAAAGTGTTTAAAGAAAAAAAGTATTTTCTAGCTCCCTTATCCAATCCCATTCCCTTGACTAAATAAGTGTTAATAGCTTGGTGTACAGGTTCTTTTTATGCTTGTATAAGTATACATAAAATATACATATTTATAGTGTTTTCTTTTTTATGTACCTGAATTATATGGACCATTCTACTCTGATACTTGCTTTTTTAAATTTATCAACATATTCTGGATATCCTTCCATGTGGATACATATAGCTTTAATTCATTTATAATAATATAGCAAAGTAAGTCCATAATAGAGCTTTAAAAATTTTTTTATCTTGGTAAAATACATATAACATAAAATTAACCATCTTAACCATTTTTATTATACAGGTCAGTGGTATGGAATACATTCATAATGTGCAACTGTCACCACCATCTATCTTTGTAACTCTTTTCATCTTGTAAAACTGAAACTATACCCATTAAACAATAACTCCCCATTCCCCCCCACCCCTGGCAACCACAATTCTACTTTCTGTCTCTATGGTTTTGGCTATACTAAGTATCTCATATAAGTAGAATCATACGGTTTTTGTCTTTTTGTGGCTGGCCTATTTCATTTAGCATAACGTCCTCAAGGTTCATCCATATTATAGCCTGTGTCTGAATTTCCTTCTTTTAAAGGCTGAATTCTACTCATTTGTATGGATATACCACATTTTGCTTATTCATTAATCTACTGATGGACACTTGGGTTGCTTCTATTTTTTAGCTACTATGAATAGTGTTGCTTGAACATGGGTGTACAAATATCTTTGAGATCCTGATTTCAATTCTTTGGGGTATATCTATGCAGAAGTGGAAATCCAGGATCAAATGGTAATTCTATTTTTAATTTTTTGATAAATCTCCATACTGTTTTCTACAGAAGCTATACCATTTTACACTCCCACTAACAATGCATAGGATTCCAATTTCTCCATTTCCTCACTAACATTTGTTGTTCTGTTTTTTTGATAATAGCCATCCCAGTGGGTATGAGGAAGTATTCCGTTGTAGTTTTCACTTGCACCTCCCTAATGATTAGTGATGTTGGGCATCTTTTCATGTTGTTGGCCATTTGTATATCTTCTTTGGAGAAATGTCCATTCAAGCCCTTTGCCCATTTTTTTTAAGTTTTTAATTTTTATTTATTTTTTTTTATGTAAAGTTCGATGATTCATTAGTTGCGTATAACACCCAGTACACCATGCAATACCCATTTTTGAATTAAGTTGTTTATTTTGTTGTTAGTGAGTTTAAGGAATTTTCTATATACTATGGATATTAGTCACTTACTAGATACATGTTTTGCAAATATTTTCTCTCATTCTGACTAATGGCTTTTTATTCTGTTGAGAGTGTCTTTTGGTGCACAAAATTTTAAAATTTTCATGAAGTCCAATTTGTCTATTTCGCCTTTCTTTTATTGCTACGTCTTTAGTGTCATAGCCAAGAAATCATTGCCAAGTTCAATGTCATGCAACTTTTGTCCTCTGCTTTCTTTTAAGAGTTTTATAGTTTTAGGTCTTACATTTGTCTCTAATCCATTGTGAGTTAATATTTGTGTATGTTAGATAAGTGTCTAATTTCATTGTTATGCTTGTGGATATCCAGTTTTCCCAGCACCATTTGTTGAGAAAATTATCCTTTCTTCCAATGAATAGTCTTGGCAGCCTTGTCAAAAAATTGTTTGACCATATAAACGAGGATTAATTTCTGGGATCTCTAGTCTATTCCATTGGTCTATATGTCTATTTTTATGCCAGTACCACACTATTTTAATTACTGTAGGTTTGTAATAAGTCTGGAAGTCAGGTGTCCTCCAGCTTTGTTTTTTGTTTTTTTTTTCAAGATCGTTTTGGTTATTTGAGGTCCCTTGAAATTCCATATGAATTTTAGGATGGTTTTTCTATTTCTGCAAAAAATGTCATTGGGATTTTTTTAATTGAAATTCAATTAGCCAACATATAGTACATCATTAGTTTTTGATATAATGTTCCATGATTCATTAGTTGCGTATAACACCCAGTGCTCATCACATCACATGCCCTCCTAATTGCCCATCACCAATTTACCTCATCCCCCCACCCACCTTGGAAAACAGTATGGAGGTTCCTCAAGACGTTAAAAATAGAGCTACCCTACGACCCAGCAATTGCACTACTGGGTATTTACCCCAAAGATACAGATTTGTCAGTGGGATTTTGATAGGGATTGCACTGAATCTGCAGATCACTTTGGGTAGTAGTGACATTTTAACAATATGAAGTCTTCCAATTGATGAACATGAGATATGTTTCCATTTATTATGTCTTTAATGTCTTTCAGCAATGTTTTGTAAATTTCATTATGTAAGACTTCCCCCTTCTTGGTTAACTCCTAAATATTTTGTTCTTTTTCATACTACTGTTAATGGAATTATTTCTGTAATTTCCTTTTCAGATTGTTACTAGTGTATAAAAATGCAATTTATTACTATGTGTCATACAATAAAACTGTTTTTGACCATAATGTATTGATAAGCATTCATTTTGTTTCTAGTTTATTTTTTTTCTTTCCCACTTTTTTTTTTTTGGACTATCATAAAGAACATTGCTAGAAACATCCCTGTATTCATCTATTTTTGTGTTCTGTTGTTCTTATTTCTGTAAAATAGAGTCATGAAAAGTGGTGTTTCAGTTACCAATTTCATATAATGAACCACCCCAAAACTGCTCATGAATTTAAAATTTGGGCAGGACTCAGCAGAACAATTCATGCAGCTTCAGCTGGGGTAGCTCAAATGGGGCCAAAGGACTCATTTCCAAATAGCCATTAGTTGGCAAGTTGTTGCTGGATTTTAGCTGGGGGCTCAGATGGGACTGTTAATCAAAAATTCAATTCCTTTCTGCTTGGACTCTCTGTGGACTGCTTAGGCTTCCTCACAGCATGGTGACTGGTTGTACGAACAATTTCCCAGAGACAGAAAACAGGAATTGCTAATCTCTTAAGGCTTGATTCCGGAAGCTGGCAGTGTCCCTTCAACCACATTCTATTGGTTAATCTGTCATAGAGCCTATATCCAGATTCAAGGGAAGGGAACATAAACCTCACTTCTCAAATGGGAGGACCAGCAAAATAATATGCAACCAACTTTAATTTACAAGTAAGACTGGTAAGAGAAACAATATGCACATTTTTAGTGTGAATAAATACTGCTGGATTCTTTTCCAAAAGGGTTCATTCATGGATTTAGCAAATATTTGAGGGCTAATACTTGGCAGGAACTGTGCTAGATATGCAATAAGACAGTGATCAAAGCAGACAAAAAATTTTGCCCTGATAGAGCTTAATTTAATGGTAGATAGACAACCAATCAATCAACCGTATGTGATGAGCACTGGGTGTTATATGCAACTGATGAATTATTGAACACTACATCTGAAATTAATGATGTACTATATGTTGGCTAATTGAATTTAAATTTTAAAAAATTTTTAAAAAACCAATATGTCAGGTGGTGATAAATGCCAGGAAAAAAATAAAGCAGGGAAAGAAACTAGGGAGTATCTGGGAAGAGAGGGTAAAATTTTAAATGCGTTGGTCAGGGAAGGTTTCAATCTCAATTTAATAGAAAATAGTAGGTGTAACAAGGGGGAGCATGCCTGCAATGTTCAAAGAACAGCAGAAAAAGCCAGTCTTGTCAGAGAAGAGTGAGCATGAGGGAGAATAATAAAAGTTAAGAGGTAAATGTGGGTGAGTCAGATTGTGTTACTATAGTTCATCCTGCCTACTAGAGATGTTTATTGTATATATCCTACAAGCACATATTTATTGGACATTTCCATGTTCTCTCTTGTGACCTTCCCCTCAAGATGAAGTAAAATATTAAAAGACGTACACGCTCAATAAGAATTATTTATAGGAAATTAATCAACCAGTTTTCTATGGGGATGCTGAGAGAATAAGGTTCAAAGCAGACTACTTCAAAGAAAATAGCCTGAAGTATGCTGCCCAAAAGTTTAGGTTTGAAATGTTAGTGATAGGGAGGTGGAAGATGGGAAGGCAGCCCTGGACATGGTACATAAGAGCAGCAGATATCCTGGAGTAAGACATAGAAGAAGGTAGTGGAGGACACAGAACTGAATAGGGATAACAGCCCCAAAAAAGACAAACTTCAACTGCTCCCAAAATTTTATTTGGATCAACCTTAATGAAAACTTTAATTCTAAAAGTTGGAAGTGACTGTTGTAATTAGTTTTATAATTCTGCAATAATTATTTTCCAGAGGAAGTCTTCAGAACTCCCACATGCTCTCTTTAATCACAGTAAAAGTCCTGTTCTTGCTATGCTTAAAAATCTCTTTGGGTTTTGTACAACAAATCCTTTTTTGCTAAAGTCTATAACTTAGAAAACATTTACTTTGGGAAAAAGTCTACAATAAAATGTCTTGGGTCAAAAGTTTTTGTCTAGTAGTTTTTCTAAATGAAATCCAATGAAAGTATATTAGTGAGTTTCACAGTTTATCTGTGGCTTACCATCAGGTTTCAGAAAAATGGCACTCACAACCTTTAAATGGTTTCACAGTACTTTCTCATTTGGTAATATTTCAACTCCCAACATCTTCAGGCCCCTGAAGTTGAAGTGAAAATACTTTAAACAAAATAAGATTAATTCAACTCATCAAGAGACTTAATAGCCTTTTTCTTCTAAGACAGGAATATTTGTGGTCATTTCCTAACTTCTCTCCTTAGCATATTGTAAACTGCAGCTTGTGAAAGACCTGTTGGTTAAAAATCTTTAAATGGACTTTTCTATCAGGACTTGATCAGGAACTTCTTTGAAAAACTTTGAAAGCTTAAGAATTCTCACACTATCTTTATTGGTCAGAAAGAAGTAAAAGATGCATCATAGTTTCCTAAAGAGAGGACCACTTCCTAGGAATATTATAGGCATTCACATAAGCAGAATTCACTCAACTAGACCTCTCAGGATCTTTCAGAAAAATACTTTTATTCTACCTGAGCTATAAATGTGAGCCTACAAGATTTAAAGCTGGGAAAGTAGGTCTTTGAAACCCCCATTCCCCACCTTGCAAGCATGTGCGCACATATGCACTCATATACTTTTCTAGCAGAGCACTCTTATACTTTGTTGAAACTCAGGAATCACGGTTCTTGTTCTATTTACTATCTTTTATCAATAATCTGGTTAGACTTAGAAGACATATCTATATCTATATCATTGTTTTTGTCTTATTTACTATCTTTTATCAACAATATGGTTAGACTTACGAGGCATATCCCTATCTGTATCCATGGATAGAAGAGTTTGATTATAGAACCTGTACGAGATTTGGTGAACCATGAGCTAAAACTAATAAGGTAACATTAAATATAGCTGAATGTAAAACCTGTATGTACATCTAAAAAATCAATTGCAAATTCCAGTTTCCAGTTCTGTATGGAAGGAGCTTGGAAATTGCCATTCCATCCTATCAAGTAATAAGCTGAACAAACTGAAAAATCAGTAACTCTTCTTGGATCTGCAAGAAAGAAGAGGACAGAGAGCAAACCACTGCCCGCAAGAGTGGAGAGACTGACAGGTAAATACAGAAAGCCATAGGTTCCTGCAATGAAAAAATAGTATCAGGGTGGGAAAACCTGAACTATAATTGATGAATTGCTGGGGGCTCAAAGCAGACAACTCAGAATTAAAAACTCATATGACATTCTGGAAAAGGCAAAACTGTAGAGACAATAAAAAGATCAGAGTTGGATTTGGGAAGAGGAGATGAATAGGCACAGCACGGAGGATTTTTAGGGCAATGGAAACACTGTGATGATATCATAATTATGGATATATGTCATTATATATTTGTCCAAATTCACAGAATGTACAATACCAAGAGTGAACCCTAATGTAAACCAGGGACTTTGGGTGATTATGATGTATCAATGCAGGTTTATCCTTGGCAAAAAATGTCCCATTCTTTTTTCATCATTCTGGCGACTGATGTTGGTAAGGTAAGGTTATACAGGTGTAGAGACAGGAAGTACATGGGAAATCTTTGTAACTCCTTCTCAATTTTACTATAAACCTAAAACTGTTCTAAAAAGTAATCTTTAAAAAGAATCGACTACAAATGTGGGGAAGAAAGACCTTGTTTAACATAGTTCTTATGAAATGTATATGTAGGTTTTAGTTAATTATGGATTTCCTGTCTGAAACAATGTGATGGGATTACCAAAATGGGAAATAAATTCTTAGGCTTCATTAATAAGGAAGAATAGAATCCTGATCCAAGGAAGTAATTTTCTCATTTTTCCCTGATCAGAACACATTTATATCATTTTGTCAATATAAACTTTGTGCCATATATATATAAACAGTGGTTCTCAAACTTTGCTGCACAATTAGAATCCCTTGCTTAGCTTTTAAAATTCCTGATGCTCAGGCTGCCTCCCACACCAACTGATCTCAAGGGGTGGACTGCAGACAACAGTGTTTTCCTGAAACTCCCCAGGTGATTATAATGTAAAGTTTGAAAATCAGGACAGCAGATATCACTCTCTTCTATCCACTGACCATTTCCCTTTCTTCCTCCCTCCCTCCCTTCCTCCCCCGCTTCCTTTCTTTCCTTCTGTCTTTCTCCTTCTTTTCTTTCTTCATCTCTCCCTCCTCCTCTCCCCCTTTTCTTTCTTAAGTTCAGACCCCCCAAAGTTTTTCCTGAATTACTTTAGTAGCCTAAATAGGCTCCTAGAGTCGAGGTTTGCTTTATTTTAACCCACTCTCCCTTCACCTGTGCCAGGGTGATCTGACTAAAAAGCAGACATAATCAAGTTGCTTCCCTGCTTAAAATATTTTAATGGCTACTCACTGTGCTTAATATAAAGTTCAAACTCCATTAAGCACACAAGATTCTTTATGGTCTGGGCCCTGTCTATAATCTATAAATCCTTCTCTAGTCTTCTCTCCCATCACTACACCACACGCTGTTTTCATTCCTGCCATATTTCACTTGAATGTGTCACATTGTTTTTATATCTCTATGTTTTTGCTATTGTTCAGTTCAAATACTTCTCTTCGTTCAAGTCCCAATTTAGATGACCATTTAAGAAAATAAAATGTCTTTGATGCATCTGCTATGTATTCTATAGCATCTAGTATATACTTTTATTTAGTGCCTATGATGCTAAGACATCTTTTCCATTATAGTCTAAACTTTTTGCATTTAGTGTTTAATTCTTATCTGCTTTTGTAACTTCAATGAGAAATATAATACTCAGCACAGAATAGCTCAAAAACTTTTGTGGATTGAAGGAATGAACGAATAATGTTAGCCCCCAAAACTATGTTGTATAAATTGACAATGGATGTTTGCTCTGTAAGAAAGAAAGCTTTGTGGGACATAGTAACCAATTTTAAATGTGTAAAAGAAAGAGTTGTTCCATTTGGTAACAGAAGATTGTCTAGAATAAATGAGTAGCAACTACAGAAAGCATATTTCTACTCAATGTATAATTAGATCTTTTACAAATGGGATGGTTCACTTTCAATAAAATGTTCACTTTCAGGGTGCCTGGGTGGCTCAGTTGGTTAAGCCTCTGACTCTTGATTTCAGCTCAGGTCATGATCTCAGGATCCTGAAATCGAGCCCCCGCAGAACGCTTGCGCTCAGCATGGAGTGTGCTTGTCCCACTCCTTCCCTCTTTGCCCCACCTCTAAAATAAATAAATAAATATTTGAAAAATAAAAAATAAAATGTTCACTTTCAATATAACTGTTCAAGCAGAGTTTGAAAGTATTTTTCACCAAATGGAAGAAAAATAAGAATTTCTAAGATTCCTTCCAACTGTAGGATTTTTTTTTTTATTTTAAAATGAGCATTTGGTAAATAAATCATAAAACATTTTTCAGTCAGAGGAACTATTGTCCAAGATGAATGAAAGCTAAAGTAGAAAAAACCTGGCCATTAAAAAAGCATCCTTTATTGTATATCTAGCATTAAGATAAGAGCACCAACGTACTTAGAAAAAGTTTCACTGCTATTCCAAGCTGTTACTGAAGTTCCATTAATCTAGTAAAATTCTGAGAGCAAGTAAATCAGAGAAAACAAATAACAACATTTATATCAACCTCCTACCCTAAACCCTAAAAGTTTTATGCACTGACAATGGCTAATTAAGAGAATTAAAATATAAATCAAATCATTTACATTTTAACTCTTTTACTGTCCAAGAATAGCCATCTTTTCTAATGAAAGAAAACCCAATAAATTACACTTAGAAAGAGCAACTCAATCACCCAAGCAGCTCCTGGCTGCCACCAAAAAGATCAGAGGAAGTTATTATTAGAAACTTGGGAAAGACATATTAGAAACCACAGCAAAGACCTTGAATATTTAAAAACAAAAATAGTTTCCATCTGGTTTTAAAATCATAACCAATCTGCCCAAACACTGAATACATGGAGAAAAAAGATATATCAGATACAAGATTACTAAATAAGAGATATACAGAAAAGGAAACCCTTAGAAAATGTTGATGTAGATACTGAGAAACTGAAAGTGGGGAGTAGAGAGAGCATTTTGTTACGGAAAATTTACACAGTTCACTTTTTCTGACCTATAATGTCCTGCATTTCACACAAAAATTAAAGAACTTTCCTAGGAAATCAAGCAAGAAAAATGCTTTACTTCACCACAAATATTTATATGTTAAAACATACTCCAAACCCCACAACAAAAGATTTTAAAACAGCCAGACCCTAAAAGAAATCTGTATTTAGCTCCTCCCTAAAACTCAAAAAGGACATCTCAAATAAGCATATTGTTAAAATATCCCCAAGGACCAAAGAACATTTGTCAGAGGCCTCAAGATGAGCCAATATCTCTCCATATAGTGGCTTTACCTTGTCTTAACTTATATGGGCTTGTTACCAAACCCCAGAAGCTCTCTTCCAGGAAAGCTTCTCCCCTAAAGGTCAAAACTCCCACCCTCTTCTGAGAAGTGCAGCATTCTTGCACATTCACCAAAAGTGCCTGTAGTAAAGCTTACACATAGTATGTTCTCAATAAAAGCTTGTAGAATAAATGAATGAAAAAAATCAACTGAGATAAACGGATGTAATCAGGCCCCAGTGCCCTTTCCTTTTATGCAAATTTAAAACTTTTAGATACAAATGTTTTAGAATTCAAATTAGTATCCTCTAGCACGGTACAACTGTAATACAATCCCTAGAATATCTCCCTGAGCACATCTTTGAAAATTACCTTTTGAAATCATTCAAAATAGAAATTATTCAAATACAGAAATTCTACTATGCCTTCAAAACTATTCCCAAAATTGGGGGGCCTGGGTGGCTCAGTCGGTTAAGCATCTGCCTTTGGCTCAGGTCATGATCCCAGGGTCCTGGGATCGCCCCACATTGGGCTCCTTGCTCAGCAGGGATCGCCCCACATTGGGCTCCTTGCTCAGCAGGGAGCCTGCTTCTACCTCTACCTCTCCTCCATGCTCGTTCTCTCTCTCTCTCTCTCTCAAATAAATAGATAAAATCTTTAAAAGAAAATTATTCCCGAAATGTGTTACTCAGCCTCCTAAAATTTAAGACAATGCTAGTGAACCTGTAAAATCTGCAAGTGCACGTTTTTTCAAATTAATTTTCTTCTTGTAGACACATGAATTTTCAGTAATCCATCCAAACACTTCCCCCAGTCTGGGCTCCTCTTGGGATCAGTAAGAGTACTCTTTATCTGGCCTTTCATTAAGGTTATCGTCATGACCATGAATGTACTCTTCCTCTAGCTGACGGAACTAACTTACAGAGTGTCAAGTATTTTTATTAAGTGAATAAATAGACTCCCAAACTCAGTTCCTCCTGCAGTTGAAACATACCATTATACAGAATGATTCTCTTTACATATACTGAGTTTCCCTCTCCTATCCCAATCATACGTACACCTTAAGAAACTTCCATCAAAACCATGGCTACAAGGAAAGATGAGTAAGACAGAGCACATGAAATTCTTTTTAGGCTTATGGTGTGTTTTCCATTATCTTCACATAGCTTTCTTTTAGTGCCTGGTTGTTTAAAATCTTTTGTTATGGGGTTTGAAGAGTGTCTTAAAATATAAATATTTGTGGTAAAGGAAAACAAAGTCATTCAGTTTTACACTCAAAACTCTTCCCTGGACATTAAAAGCTTATTTATTGCAAACAGAGTTCTCCCCAGTGTGAGGAAAGAAGCAAGGGCATGAGGCATATCACTAAAATACCAAAGGATAAATAGCCCAGCTTACATTATATTCACAGCCACTAGCATTGCTGCTCAGAGACACCTAATTCCCCACAGGCAATTTGCTAATGATCTTCTTATCTTACCTTTTTCAAAGCTCTATAAGCCCCCAAACTACAATAAGATCCCACATTAGTTGAGGATAAGATGGAAATTATGAGCAACTGAACTACAACTGAACTCCAGGGCAACAGCTCCTTTACTCCATCCCTCTTTAAGACATTCTTTAACCACTGCCTTTGGCCACTGCCAAAGCTATTAAGTTAAACTTACACCATCCAGACAACCTTGTTCCCCAAGCAACCAGTCTGGACAATCGTGTCCTGTTCTGCCTCAGCAACCTCAGCTCCCAGCATAACTTGCTAACCATTAAATTGTTCCTCTAATATCTCTTCAGGGGCCAAGCCCAGGCTGCAAGCAATGTTAAGTCAGTCTACTGGAAAGAGTTGAATACAACAGAAGGCAAACTGGCTCAAGGTCAAAAAAAAAAACAAAAAGGAACAGAAAACAAGGGCTACAAAAGACAGTGATTACATTCATATGACACTTCTGTAGTTCTTTTCAGTCTTTGTTCTCAAAATTGTAAAAAAGTATATTTTAAAACCATCCAGACCATGGTTCCCTTTATTCTTTCATTTAGCTTCCTAGAGCCACACATTCAGCAACTATAACATGGTTATGAAATGCAAGGTACGTATAATATATATATTATATATATTTCAAACCCATTTTAAGAGATTCCAGAGGCAAACAACATACTGCATTGTACCACGTACGTTAAGACAGAGAAATCTCTATGATGGAGTATGTCAATTAAGTAAATTATTGACTTTATCCTAAGCCAAAGCTAAACGCAAGTTGTAATATGCTGGAAATATCAGAGTGTCTTCCTCTTATCAAAAAGATATGGGTACAATCCTATCCAGCAATAGCAATGAAATTCAAATATATAATTATGCTTAAAGAATAGAGAAAGCTAAAAACCCAGATACCTGACAGAAATGTCTATAGACTATTAACTGAATTTCTCATCCTATTTTTTCCTCTCACTCATCATTTTTCGCCCATCATTATTAAACCGTCTTCGAAGAAGCAATTATCCTACCTTACTAGCCTGTGTGTGATTCCCAGTTTGTGCCTTAAACTTTTCAGATGTTTTCTCTTAGAGAAGAATTGTTTTGTGAACAATGTGCTTATCCAACACCCCACAACTGAGTTAGAATTAATTTTTTAAAATTTATTTTAAAAGAACTTGAATAAGATGTTAATAATAAGGGAAAATGGGTGAGGAGTATATGAGAACTCAAGTACTATTTTGCAACTTTTATGTAAGTCTAAAATTATTCCAAAATAAAAAGTATATTTAAAAAGAGAGAGAGAGTGAGAGAGAAGCCGTCTCAGCCACAAATGCTGGTCCACTTTCACCAGGCTGCGACGGAGGCAGATTACTTTTATTTTTTCCTTAACTGTTTTTAATCTTGTTTTGACATCAAGGACTACCAGTCTCATAAAAGGAATTATGAAACATTACCTTTTCTTTGTTATGAAACAATCTGTAATGACATATTTATTACAAGCATATATTAATAATTTTCAAAATCCAATGAAGTATTACTGTATAGTAATGTAAAGTATACAATATAGTAAATTATGTTATGAGAGTATATTTAGTGGTCTTGACTAACCTGTCTGGACTGTCATCAAAACCAGAGCAACAAGTACTGACAAATAATTTTATTGAACAAAAAAACCTTCATGTCCTAATAAAGAACACTAGAATTTATATTTCTACTGCCAAACCACTTATTATTCCATCCAGACAGACACAGTTACTGCAAGCATGAGAAGCTGACAGAAGGTAGATAGATGCCTCTTCAGATATTTAGTTGATACCACACTAATTCTCCAGACCACAGTAGTAGCTCTCCAGTTTCCTTCCCTATTAAATACAGAGGTTGGGTCAGATTATCTCTAAGATCCCCATATGCAATAACATCCTACGGCAACGCCTGTGTACCCTGGGCTCTCTGTCACAGCCCAAGGTTGCCAGGACTCTTGGCTTCACCTACCTCATGCTCTCAGAGCTAGAGATCATCTTAGCAATCTCCTTTAGGGCCAGGACAAATCATCTCAGTGATCGAAGGAAAGCAATGAAGAGAGTTAGGCCACCATGTGGAACAAAATTTTCTTGATGTTGGGGAATAGCAGTTTTGCCCACTAACTTATTTTAGCTTCTGTTTGGGAAGAGTGTACTCAATGCCTACTCATCCTTCAAATCTTAGCTACAGCATTATTTTTTTAAACGAAGTATCCTCAGCCCTCTATGGTTAAATCTCTCTTACATTTAAGTTCTCATGGTTCGGTACTTCTCCTACATACTATTTTATCAATCACAGTCACAATTTCACATTTATTTGCATAACTATTCAATCCATGTGCCTTTCTCTCTCTAAGCTCTAAACTCCATGAAAGCAAATACTGTGCCTATCTTTTTTTAACCATCCTATTATCAGTAAAAATTAAATTTAAAATCTTAAAATCTTCGGTCTTTAAAATAATGTTAGCTATTTCTATGTTAAGAAAAACTTTATGATTTTTCTCTCAAAGCAAACAAAAAAGCAGAGCTAACAATTATGGAGTGACACACATATATATCTTTATTGGAGCTTGGTGTAAAGAAACCTAGAGAAGAATTGCAAACTCAGGTTCAGGTTGTAGTTCCACCATTAACTAGCAGTATCTATGGGTAAGTACTGGAAAGTTTAAGGCTTTAGTGTCAAATAGAAATGGTTTTAAATCCTGACTCTGACAAATTAGTTGAGTGACTTTGAACAAATTACTCAGCCTCTTTGAGTCTGAGATTTTTTTTTTTTTTTTACGATTTTATTTATTTATTTGACAGAAAGAGACAGCCAGCGAGAGAGGGAACACAAGCAGGGGGAGTGGGAGAGGAAGAAGCAGGCTCCCAGCAGAGGAGCCTGATGTGGGGCTCGATCCCAGAACACTGGGATCATGCCCTGAGCCGAAGGCAGATGCTTAACGACTGCGCCACCCAGGCACCCCGAGTCTGAGATTTCTTCTCTACAAAGTGGGGCAAATAAAAATGGTAACAGTTAACAATCACAGCAGGAAAGGAAGGGAACATCCAAGCTGGGTAAATAAGGAGAATTTAATGAAGAGTTTATTAACAAAGGTATGGGCAAGGGAAAGGATGTGAATAAGCACTGGTGGAACATCCCAGATCTACCAAAGCAGACAGCCATAACTGTCTCTGCCCTCCTCCTTCCCTGACCCCAGATTGGCTGGAAGAAGGAGAAAGTTACCTGACCCCAGAAAATTGTAGGTAATACAGTAGCTATAGCAGAGGGCCTTCAAAAAAGCAACACAGCCGTGGCCAATATACGGCCTGGCAAGTAAGGAGCAAGGAGGGTAAAGACTACTTCCTCTCTCACCTATCACTCTCTGATCTCTGACCTATGTGTTCCATTGGCAAAGGAGTTTAGTTCATGAGGTACACAGAGGTAATCCTCCCAGTGCACAGAAGATGAAAAAGAGTGAAGAGCAAACTTTAAGGACAAACAGAGAAGACCTAGCACAAGTCCCTGCCAATACTTCACAGAATTGAAGAGCTAATGAAAAAAGGTAATATGCACAGAAGGTGTCCAGTACAATGCCAGCCACACAGAAAGCACTCAGTTACTGTGAATGCCCACTCCACCTTAGTTGGGCCTTCATGTCACCAAAAGTCAAATGAAGAAATTATAATCACAGATAACTCCATGGTTCCTTTAAACTCTAATTGCCATAACTATGCTCCAACTCCTCTTACTTTTATAAAATAGAACCCTCATTTCGGGCAAGTTCTTCCTTGTGGCTAAACAGAAGTCTTCGTTTGGCTGTTTAATAATAGAGAACCCAGAAATGGACCCTCGGCTATTTGGGCAACTAATCTTTGACAAAGCAGGAAAAAACATCCAGTGGAAAAAAGACCGTCTCTTCAATAAATGGTGCTGGGAAAATTGGACAGCTACATGCAAAAGAATGAAACTTGACCACTCTCTCACACCATACACAAAAATAAACTCCAAATGGATGAAAGACCTCGATGTGAGACAGGAATCCATCAAAATCCTAGAGGAGAACATAGGCAGCAACCTCTATGACATCGGCCACAGCAACTTTTTTCATGACACATCTCCAAAGGCAAGAGAAACAAAAGAAAAAATGAACTTGTGGGATTTCATCAAGATAAAAAGCTTCTGCACAGCCAAGGAAACAGTCAAAAAAACTAAGAGGCAGCCCACGGAATGGGAGAAGACATTTGCAAATGACATTACAGATAAAAGACTGGTATCCAAGATCTACAAAGAACTTCTCAAACTCAATACGCGAGAAACAAATACACAAATCATAAAATGGGCAGAAGATATGAACACTTTTCCAATGAAGACATACAAATGGCTAACAGACACATGAAAAAATGTTCAAAATCATTAGCCATCAGGGAAATTCAAATCAAAACCACACTGAGACACCACCTTACGCCACTTAGAATAATTGACAAGGCAGGAAACAACAATTGTTGGAGAGGATGTGGAGAAAGGGGATCCCTCTTACATTGTTGGTGGGAATGCAAGTTGGTACAGCCACTCTGGAAAACAGTGTGAAGGTCCCTTAAAAAGTTAAAAATTGAGCTACCCTATGATCCAGCAATTGCACTACTGGGTATTTACCCCAAAGATACAGACGTAGTGAAGAGAAGGGTCATATGCACCCCAATGTTCATAGCAGCATTGTCCACAATAGCTAAATCGTGGAAGGAGCCGAGATGCCCTTCAACAGATGACTGGATTAAGAAGATGTGGTCCATACAGACAATGGAATATTACTCAGCCATCAAAAAGAATGATTTCTCAACATTTGCTGCAACATGGACGGAACTGGAGGAGATAATGCTAAGTGAAATAAGTCAAGCAGAGAAAGACAATTATCATATGGTTTCACTCTTATGGAACATAAGAAGTAGGAAGATCGGTAGGAGAAGAAAGGGAGGAAGAAAGGGGGTGTAAACAGAAGGGGGAATGAACCACGAGAGACTGGGAAAACAAACTGAGGGCTTCAGGGGGGGATGGGATAGGCTGGTGATGGGTATTAAGGAGGGCACTGGGTGTTATATGCAAGTAATGAATCATGAACTTTACATCAAAAACCAGGGATGTACTGTATGGTGACTAACATAATATAATAAAAAATATTATTATAAAAAAAGGATATATCTAAAAAATAATAATAATAATATTTGAGAAACCATCCTGCAAAGGAGCCTTCCATACCTAACAGAAAGCTTTCCTTTAGGAACCAAGAGTGGGAAATGAAGACTGTGGTAGATATCTAGACAATTTGGCAAGGTTATCTTAGCTAAAAGAAATCACTCATAAAATATTTCCCTATTTTCATCAAAGCCTGCTCCTCCGTTAGCAACATGCTTTTTGACTCTAACGCCTTAACAGAAGCTGAGTTAACACAATGACTGAACCAGAATGACGCATCCTAATTGCATGGGCATGTATCTAGAATAACATGATTGGATTTATCCTATTCAAGTAATTTGAGATCAGAAAATTAAAAGGGAAAATAAGTCCAAATGTTATTGGGTAGAATGGAGAGCAGAAGACACAAGGAGAAAAGGACTATGTCTTATCCTGAGCTTTGATCAGGAGAGATTTTACCCCAGTAAAAACCAGTTTTTTCCTCCTCTGTATATTTGTACTTTGTTCTGAAATTGTTTTCAATTGTCTCTTGAGACAAGATGTTTGCTCTCACAGTTTATTATGTCAAGCAAGCATACCCCTTTGCAATTGCTGTTCCCTCTAGGGAATGCTCTCTTTAACAACCCACTGCCACTCCCCAAAATGTCTACAAATCCAGCTCCCTCAATTTTTCACATCTCTGTTCAAACACCACCTCATCACATAGGTCTTTCCTGATCATCTTATCCAAATAGCAGCTCCATCCTATCACCTTCTCTCTGACCTTAATTTTTCTCCATATTACTCATTGCCCCAATATATGTTTTATTTGTCTGTCTCTACTTATTTAACTGCCATGAAATCAGGGACCGTGTCTGTTTTGTTCCCAGGGCCTATAACTGTCCCAGTAGATAATGAATAATAAAAAGTTATTTGTTCTTGGATGTACAAAGGCAAAGTATACTAAAGAAAAGGGATTCTATACTTTTTGTTGCAGTATACAACATGACTATAAGATATATGATTTAACACACACACACACACACACACACACACACACACATATAAAAACCTACACATACAAATGTGTATTGTCCTGTTTAAGGTTTTCAACTTGGGTAGCTATTATACATATTTTTACACTAAGTTGCCATTACTTAAAATTTGTCAGAGTTCCATTTTATTACAGATATCAGATCAAATTCTTTTGAATAGTGTTAGTGGTAGAAAAAATTCATCCTCTCAAAGTGAATTTTATTTTCTTAAATAATCCAAAATGACTCAAAGTAAGGGATGGCAAATTAAGTTGATAAGCAGGTTGGGTGATACTAGTTGTGGACATTAAGAATTACTTTAGGACATTACTTTAGGACACTAAGGATTATATTAAACATTAAGAATGACTATGAAACAGTAAGAGCTTGATTTTTCAGAAGTTGGATCTGAAGACAATTACCCCATAAAAGGAGATACAAATATTTTTATACAGTGGCCATCTCATCAGAATCAGTGCATTATCCTTCAGAGAAACCACTCTGAGGGAAAACTGCCACTTTAATGCAAATATTCTAACTTTAATTTCAAAAATGATCTCATTGTCCCCTCCTCCATAGATGAATCTCAGATTTTCTTCCCCAAAGAGTTAAAAGGGAGTTTAAAATAAACAGTTTCCATGAATTTCACTCCCCCTGAACTCTTAGAAGACATATTTTAAGGTACACATCATCACACTGTATTTTCAAATTATAGGACATTATTTTCCTTCTCCCTAGAAATCTAAAGCTGTGTCAGAGGACTCATGATTAGGTCCTGCAGTGAGAACTATCAGAGAAGAGTAGGTCCAATAAAATGATCTCTTGGTTTATAGATAGTCACAGTTTATGCCAGAACTTATAAAATGAACCAAAAGAAACAGTTCCTGACCCTATGAGGTTTCTGGGAAGTATGAGCACTTAGTACGAACCAAACCAAATTAGGATATCCCAGCTAGTCACAAACATACACCATGTGGATCACAAAGATGAGGCAAAGCCTTAGATAGCCCACACTTGAAAAGCCCATAAGCTAATGGTATCCAAAATTCTTGGCTTGGCTATTAAATACAGCATGAATATCCAACTATTTTCTAGCTAGTAGACCCATAAGATTAAGTGATCACTTGGTCTTTTTTCCTAAAACTTACTATCAAACATAAACAATTTATGGTAGGTGTGGCCCCTAAAGACATCACGAAATGCTTTTTAAAAAGTAGGCCTTTTGGATTTGTGGTAAGTCAAATAATGCCCTCCCCTCAAAAGATATTAGGCTTTAATCTCTGGACCCTGTAAATGCTTCCTTATAAGGATAAACGGGCCTTATAAATGTAGGATCTTGAGATGTAGAGTTTATTCTGGATTATTATGGTAGGCCCTAAATGCAGTCACATATATCATTATAAGAGATCAGACACATACATACAGACATAGAAGAGAAGGAAGCAATGTGACCACAGAAGCAGAGACTGAAGTGATACAACCACGAGCCAAGGAATGCCAGCAGCCACCAAAAGTTAGAAGGGGCAAAAAAGGAATTTTCTCCCAGAGCCTCTGAAGGGAGCGCAGCCCCTGCCAACACCTTAATTTCAGCACAGTGAAACTAAATTTTGGACTTCTGGGCTCCAAAACTGCAAGAGAATAAATCTTTGTTGCTTTAAGCCACGTAGTCTGTGCTAATTTGTTACAGAAGCCTTAGGAAACAACTTTATTGAGATATAACTCATGTAGTATATAATTCATTCACAAAGTGTACGAGCCCATGGTTTTTAAAATATTCACAGAATTATGCAACCATCGCCACAATCAATTCTAAAACACCGCCATCACCTCATTAAAAAGAAACCCCATACCCACTAGTCACTCACTATTTCTCCACAACAAACGGAATCAACAGGTTTTCTTGGATCTATCAGTGAATCAAGATCATACAACAAACCACTGGCCCCAAATCCCAAGAGGTAGACAGGCGGACACAGATCATCGTAACTTACTGGAGCAAGAAGCCAGGAGCAGAAACTTCCATGGAAACCAGTACCAGGGTAGAAAAATCTAGACTATCCTTGAACAATTGCTAGAAACTCGGTGTGGACAAACTCGAGAGCTAAAAATTCCTGGGAGGGACAGTCTTAAGGGAAGAGAGAGCTCCTTCACTTTTATGAGTATTCCCTCCAGGATCCCCATGAGGTTTTCATAGAGATGATTAGAGAAAACCTCCCCTCATGCTTCCATCAGGGGGAGAAGAAAAGTATTCCTTTTGAAACAAGCCGAAGCACTCTGTTCTTCTTAACAAAATAATCTATTTCACAGACCCTAAGAGACCTGGAGGAAGGGAAATAACCCAGCTCCAATCCTGTCTAGCCTTTGATGTGGAGGAAGCCTCTTCAAGTCTTCCTGTTCCACCTAAGTGTATGTGTATGTTTGTGGAGAAGGGGTGGGGGAGAGACATGAGAAGCACTTTTGAAGGTCACAGTCCAGGGGCACAGGCTCACTAAAAATCTAAGACATAATCATAGGACTACAGAATGTTTCCCCTCCCCCCCCACCTTACCACCATATAAATAAGGCCTATATACTGAAGTTCCTTTTACCACATATATCATGTCCAGCTTTTCAACAAAAAAATTACAAGGCATATTAAAGGGCAAAAAACACAGTTTAAAAAGACAGGGCAAGCATCAGAACCACACTCAGATATGCCAGGGATGTTGGAATTATCATCAGAGACTGGGAATTTAAAATAACTATGGTTAATATGCTAAGGGATCAAGAAAATGAGAAGACAAGCCACAGACCTAGAGAAACCATTTGCAAAATATGTATCTGACAAAGGACTGATATACAAAATGTATAAAGAACTTTTACACTATAACTAAGTGGGCTTTATCCCTGGGATACAGGGTTGGTTTACATATGCAAATCAATCGACGTGATATACCACATTAGCAGACAGAAAAATAAAAACCACATCATCTCAATAGAAGCAGAAAAAGCATTTGACAAAATTCAACACGAATTCATGATAAAAAATTCCTCAACAAAATAGGTATAAAAGGAAATTTCCTTAACACAATAAAGGCCATTTATGAAAAGCCCACAGCTAAAATTATAATGAAATGGAAAGCTTTTCCTCTAAGATCCAGTATAAAGCAAAGCTGTCCACTCTCACCACTTTCATTAGACATAGTACTAAAGTACTAGCAAGAGCAATCAGACAAGAAATAGAAATAAAGGCATCCAAATTAGGCATCCAATTAGAAAGGAAAAAGTTAAATGATCTCTGTTTGCAGATGACATAATCATGAAAGAAAAAAATTCAAACAATGAATAGATATACGTGAATGTGTTCAACATCATGTCTAATCGGACAAATACAAGTCAAAACCAAAATGAGATTCCACTGTACTCCAAACCAATTAAGAAAATTTTAAAAGTCTGAAAATACCATGTGTTGAGTGAGGAAATGGAGCAAAGAGAAATGCTCATAATGTACTGCTGGGAATACAGATTGGTACAACTACACTGGGAAAGCAAGTGGATGGACATTATCTACTAAAACTGAATGTATACATATCTATGATCCACCAATTCTACCCCTGGGTACATTTCCTAGAGAAACTCTTGCATATCTGCATTAAAATACATATACAAGAACGTTGACAGCAGTCTGTCGTGAACAACCCAAAGCTGGAAATTTGGAAACAGCAAGGTGTCCATCAACAGTAGAATGAATAAATTTTAGTATATATCAACAATGGCAATTCTACACAGCAATAAAAATGAATAAAAACCTTAACAAGATAGTTGGCTCTTAAGAACAAAATATTAAGCAAAAGCAGCAGAGATGACAATAAGATAAATAAAATATGAATCTATTTTCATGAAGTTTAAAAATGTGCAATACTAAAATTATTACTATTTTTTAGCAATGTACAGCATTCAAGTAAACTATTTGGTTTTAAGCAGATAACAGATTTTTTTTTCTTTTACATTTTGCACCCAAAGGAAAAGATACCTAGAAACCTATTCAAATATTTTTTCTTTGCAGGTACATTTTGTAGAAAAAGAGAATGAGTAGGTAGTCATTTAGTCTAGATATATAGAGATAAGAGTCTGGTTAAAGGTAGTAGATTTTTAACTGACAGTCAAATGAGAACCAAACTGATGGGTAATTAATTTCTGAATCAAACTTTAATCTCATTTAAGTCCATTAGAAAATTGTTCATGGGCTCTATCAGGAACACTAATCTTTGCCAAGGAAGTTGTTGTAAATTACATCACACAAAAAGGTTCTATTCCAGACCAGAGTTGGGAACTTTTTCTTTTATAGTACATAATGTACAAAACTAAAAGAAAAGCAAGGAAATCATTGCCATAAAATGCAGGAGAGCAGGCACCTCAAGCCAGAGCGAGGGAGTAGTACTTGAGAAGAGACACACAGGACATCGAGAACACTGTTGTTTGCAATTACATGTGTGGCTTTCTTTTCTTTCCTTTTCTTTTCTTTTCCTTTCTTTTCTTTTTTCTTTTCTTTTCTTTGTTTATTAAATTGTTTTTCATTGAACTGTTATTCATTAAACTGGAGTACTTTTCTATATATGTATTATAAATCTCAATTTGAAAGAAGATAATAAAATAAAGCGTAGATGAAAGTCTGAGACACAGAGTGATTAAGTGATTTGCATATTTCATACTCACATGAAATATGTTACAGGAGTACCAAATCTTATATGGTAGAGTCTTAGCATAAAACTGCCCTCTCTAGTCCTTCTAAAAAGCCTTCACATTCCTTCCATCCCACAGTGATTATTCCATCATCTGTTCTCACAGAACTCATTGTTTAAATATCTCACTGTCAATTAACTATGAAGTGTCTCACAACCACTCTTATACTGTTATTTAGCCTTTCACATTGTATGCTGTGTCTTCTAGTTTATGACTTGGTACACACTATTCTCTTGATATACATTTATTTATAAGAAGCAATACAGGGTCTAAGTGTGAATCCCACATCAGAACAGATCATGTTAAAGCAGTGTCCCAGTATTTATCATCATCATTTCTAAAACACTTTTCTTGAATCCAGCTCTGAGTGTTGGAAATAAAGGCTCATGCCCTTCTTCCGTCAGAAAACACTCTTACTCTTTCTACAAACCCAAAGAATGGTGGCCACATGAAAGTATTTGTTGTCCAATTATGTGGCAGCTCCTCTAGGGATTCATTAAGGACTTTGAGGCTTAAAAATTGCTGAACAATAGGGGTGCCTGGGTGGCTCAGTCGTTAAGTGCCTGCCTTCGGCTCAGGTCATGATCCCAGTGTTCTGGGATCATGTGTTCTGGGATCAAGCACTGCATCGGGCTCCCTGCTCAGCAGGAAGCCTGCTTCTCCCTCTCCCAGTCCCCCTGCTTGTGTTCCCTCTCTCACTGTCTGTCTCTGTCAAATAAATAAAATCTTTAACCAAAAACAAACAAACAAAACAAAACAAAAACTTGCTGAACAATTTCTGTGCCGGGGGGGGGGAGGAGTAATACCTTGGATTCTGATGTAGAGTGAGGACACAATTATTTTATTCACACTATCCTTATGAGGGGTGAACTTAATTCTGATCATGAACTGCTTTCCTAAACGAATTTACTTTGCAATTTCCATTCAAAGCACAAAGCTCAATCATTCTTTCAACAAATATTTAAGTATCTACTACATGCATGTCACCAAGCCAAGACATAATGACATGACGTCCTGAATGTTCTTTTTTCTCCTTGCCAAATATATTCTCATTTATTGACAGTCATTATCAAGGGAGAAACACAGTTCATACGTTAGCAAATAGTCCTTCTCTTTGTAACATGATATTGCAAGCAAGGTATCAAAATAAAATTACTATAACATTTCAGGGTGAAGTGCCAGACCAAAATGCAAATTTAAAAGGTGGTATTTTTTAAAAATAGTTATAAAACTCTGGAATCCCTCAATTGCATCTAGGGCATTAAAAAATGGGGTAAGAACAGGGCTCAGGGAGAAAGATTTCCTCAAAGGATACCCTATTTCTTTTCCTCCATGAAAGAGAGGTGGGAGAAGTACTAGCTCCTAAAACAAAGTCTAATGACAGGGGCTTCAAGGATATTTATTACTCAGACATAATTTCTTAAGAAGATTTCTGTGGAGAAAATTCTTGGTACTTTATAAATCCATCCTCTTCCAAGGAAAAAATGAATTATTCCTTCTTGACCCTAGTCAAGAGAGATAGAGAACAAAAAGAGCTCTCAGAGAATTTATCATTAATCTCCTTCTGTTAGAGAGGAACCCAGTGAGCTGGTGTCTGACTGGAAATCTGTAGGCTTGCAGCATTGGAAAGGGTAAGTAGTTGCTGTTGCATTTACTGTTTCCGGAGGCAAAGATGATGGAGGGATTCCCAGGACCTAGATGCGGGACATATACAAGTTAATAATCAGCAATTTTGGTCTGGACCTAAAGAGCTACCTGGAAGAAAGTGAAAACAAGCAAGCCTTCAGATTCCCAAGTAGTTGATTAACTCATCTCTCTGCTTCTGCCGTTGCCCCAGACAGTGCATTTTACTACAGAAGTCAATGTTTCTGTTAAAACATAAGTCACATCATGTCACCCCTCTGCTCAAAATCCTCCAGTGGCTTCCATGTCACATGAAGCAGAAGCCCAAACCCTCACTAGATCTCCGAGGTTCTACACAATCAGATTGCGTGACCCATGACCTTATTTCCTCCCCTGTCCTCAGCTCTCTGCAAAGTAAGCACATAGGCCTCTTCCTGTTTCTCATGGTCATCAGGTCCTCTGCACTTGCCAGGCCCTCTGCCTGGAATGTTTCCATTCCTTGGAGTCCTAACCTTTTTCACAAAGCCTTCCCTGAGAACCCCATTTAAAATTTCAATGCTTCCCCAAACACTATTTCCCTTTCCTCATTTTATTTTTAACTCTCATCACTGCCTAATTTACTATGTGTGTGTATGTGTGTTTATATATCTTATGCATAAACATAGATTTTTATATTTTGTGTACTATATATGCAAATTATGTATATTATGTATGTCATACATATATTAGACATAGATGTATATATACGTATAAACCTATGTCCCCCACTAGAACTAAAATTTCCAAAAAGGCAGGGATTTTGTCTATTTTTTTTTCATTGTTATGTACCACTGTTATGTACCAGGGCTTAGAGCAGTGCCTGGCATAAAGTAGTTGCTTAGTAAGTTAGTATATGTTAACTGAATGAATGCATTTTAATAAAATTTGGGGGAATGAAAATATTTCTAGGTTGTTGTTCCAAGAGGAGGCCTAAAGGGAAAAAAATCAGAATACCCCAGAGGAGGAAATCACCAAATACAAATACAAATCACATACAAATTTGCTGGAAGCGGTAGGTTTGAACGTTTTGCTCCTTCCTCTTTCAAAAGCCCAGTGCATAGATTTCAGTCAGCAATGGTTATGATCTGTGATTTTCCCCTCCTGGGCTGGATAAGAACTCAAACAAGCCAGGAAATGTTTGCACAGACATGAAAACAAAAGGAAAAATCTAGGGCATGAATCATGTGGGACTGCTAAATATGACAACTATCATGATTTCTAAGTAGAGTTAAGAATATGTATTTTTTTTTACTCCAAAACTTTCTAGAAATGTGTGTTCCTACCTCTAAAAATCCTGAGTCCATGGGGCACCTGGGTGGCTCAGTCGGTTAAGCATCTGCCTTTAGCTCAGGTCATGATCCCAGGGTCCTGGGATCAAGCCCTGCAGTGGGCTCACTGCTCAGTGGAAGTCTGCTTTCTCTCTCTCCCTCTGCCTGCTGTTCTCCCTGCTTGTGCTCTCTCTCTCTCTGTCAAATAAATAAATCTTTAACAAATTAGTTAATTAATTAATTGAAATAAAAATAAAATTAAAATTTAAAAAAAATCCTGAGTCCAGAATTCAAGTGTTAAAAGGAGGCAAAGTTACAGGTGGCAGAGAAGTGAAGAGCAGAAAGACTGCAACATGAAAGTGTCCTTCTTACCTCCTCTTCAACAGGACTTCTCCTACAGTTTCTTTCAAGATAACCAAGAAAACTCCAAGGGTTTAAGGAGAAAGGAACGGAGTATATTAAAATTAGCCGAATAATATATAAACAATATCTCAGATCCAAATAAACTGCTTAAAACTTAAACATGCAAACACATGAACACACATTTGCACATGCTCACAAGCACCAACAAGCATATTCTGAGGGCCCCTCATCCTAACAGGTCACAAGGAACCACAGCCTTAAACTTCACAGGCTCTCCCACTTTACACAGGAGTTCATTCACTCTACCATGTACCCCATTTCAACCCATTTCTGCACAGAGAGGACAGCAGGAAATTGAAGTTACAAATGAATATGCTGGAGGTTTACCCAAAGTCAGAGAAAGTCTCAACTATAGTACAACAATAGTAGTGACAGTAGTAGCAGCAGTAATAGTAATAAGAGCAGTAAGAGGAGAAAGAGTAACAATAACTATCCCTCCTGAGTGTTAATGCAGATAAATGGTTCTAATGCATGATGTCCTTTGAATCCTCACATTCCCTTAAAGTAGATTATGGGACTCAAAATATTTATTTCATAAGAAACCATTGTCCAGTGTAGTTTTAAATCATGAGCTATAACAATTTAGCAAATCAGAGAAATAAAAGGAAGATAAAAAGAAATATTTTAATGCAATTACAATTTTTTATTATTTTAATGAAGTAATAAACCTTCCTTGCATATCAATGATAATAAACTGTAAGAATATACAAGGACCTCACTGCAAATTGTTAGCAGTGAATGAGGAAAAAGGCTACGATGACCCTGGACACATTTACCTACACGGTGTAGGGCATCACTAAGTATTTGATGAATGCATAAATAAGTGAACAAATAAATAAGTGAATGAACAAAGAAAGAAACAGCACTCCTCTTTGACTTCTTGGTTCCCTAAAAAACAGAAGACTCTTTATTCTTCTTGAGGAATTTCTCTTTCTAGATCTCTCTCTCCGTACACAGCAAACTTTCTAGTGTTTTCGGATAGTAACAGACACTCCAGAGTCCTCTGATATTCAGAAATAGCCAGTCATCCCTTCCATTCTGTTCCCATTGCCACCATTCTCTTTCAAATTCAAATCCATATCACAAAGTCATCCACTTTCACCCTACACTCCAACCCATCTTCCACATTGTCCCAGATTAAGCTGCCTTTTATATCACTTTGCTTATATCATAACTCCTCAAAGGGCTCTCCATTGCCTACACAAAGGACAGCCTCTCTACTCTGACATTCAAAACTTTTAACAATCTGACACATACCCACATTTCCTCTTTTATCTCCTGCTGTCTCTCAACATATACTTTAAATCCAGTCATTCTTGACAGTCCATAATTTCCCTAAACCTACTACACTTTCCCTCTGTTCATATCTTTGTTCTTGCCATTCCTTTTACCCGTAAGTATCTCCACTCAGCTTCAGCTATGAAAATTGTATCCATTTTTCAGATTCCAGTTCTAATTTTCCTCCTTCAATATGTATTCTATAATTGACTTAGTCACAGAGACCCTCCACCCTGTTATCCTTAAAGAAAGCTTCTAAGATCATAAAACACATCGATTTTGCATAACTGCAGAGTCAAATATTATCCAGTTAAGTGTTTTACTAACAGTGCTTCAAACTGTCTCAAAATTCTTCCAAAAAAACCAAAACCAAAACCGAAACATACAAAAAAATAGAGTTTCTTGTCGAATAGCTTTGTAAAAAACTCTATACACTCTTCTCTTGGAGATTCACGGTGAATATTAGCATATCAAAGGTTCGAAGAATCCTGCCACGAAGAAATGTGATTAACTTGGTTTAACCCAGTATTTCCCAAATATATTTGACCAGATTCTCCAGTTTTCGTATATATCAATAAAGCTTTCTTAGAAAGCTAGTTTTCCATGGAACATATTCTAGGAAAACACTAATCTAATACAATTCCCTCAAGGCAAGAGATAACGAAAGTAATCTCCAGAGAAGTGAAGTAACTGAATAAAGACCATGAGTTAGTTTGTAGAAGAGCCGGTACACCCCCAAGTCTCCTGCCTTCCAAACCAACGTTCCCTCACGATATCACTATTATCAAATTATATGACAGCATGAAATGGTATGCTTGGGATTTTTATTTTATACCTCACTAAATGTCTTAGACATTGAAATCCTTTTAGCAGTCATTTGCTTTGGGAGGACTATATTATAGGCACAAAATAAAGCCACATTTTAGCCCAATAAAGAATCTCTATATGCACACACAAAAAGAAATTAATCAGGGACGCTAATATCTGTATAGTGTCTAGAGTTTAGAATTCATATTACCAAGTTTAATTTACAGAAATCTAAAATTCTGGGATACCCTAGGGACAAGGTGGTTAAGAAAGATAAATCTAGTGACATATTATACAAATAGGTACAAGCATAAAATAAATCAGTAAATCCTTCCCAGGGTTCATCATACAGTATTTTTCCCTTATCACAAGCCTCTGAGTAAAAACAAAACAAAACAAAAGCATATTTTTGTCTAATGAGATCTCAGCTGGACCTATCATTTGTGACAAATACTACTGATTGCCGACTCAACACCTTCCCCTTCCATTTTTCCTTTCTGATTTGGTCAGAGAATGTGCAGCCATGTAATCAGGAAAGGTGAGCTCTTCCCCCATTTCCAAAAGATAAACCATGATTTGTCTATGCCAATCTTGATCATTCTCACTGCATTTCCCAGGGGATTGAAAAGTAAGAATATAACCAATACATAAGGAAAGTATATTGGAGTTTCTGGAGAAGATCTTTGCCCCTAATAAGAGAGAGGGGTTGGATTAGGACCACTTTTCATACCATCCTGTATTTCTGTAAGGCATTAAGTAATGCCTGAACCATTAAAACCATCTTGACACCACAATGAATAAGCCTAAGAACAAAGGCATTATAATATGTTGAGGCTGGCAGAAGAGAAGGTTCTCAGAAAAAAAAGGGCACTCTCCCCTCACACAGTACTTACTGTTTTCTATCTTCTCTTTCCTTCCAATCCTCCAGACCATGCACCCTGAATCAAGCTCTCCCTACCTTCTTTCTGTTTCTGCCTTCACTTCTGAAATGGATAGTTTTCCAAAAGTTCCCACTGTCACCTCAATGCAAATATTTAAACACTTAAGATCACAAATTTGCTACATATACCAATATCCACCACTTCTCCAGCCTCCCAGACTGGAGTTCTTTCTCTTCTTCCCATATGTCAGCACCTTTTGGAAAGAATATTTTAATGAAAGCAACAAAGACAAATTTACAGTTTTACTGAAGACAACCCTGCTTCCACAAGACTCCTTGATGACAGAGTATCTTAAATCTCTTTTTATCGACTGAGCTGCTTAGCAGTACATTTATGAGTGCTCAATAACAATTTTTTTTTAAAGATTTTATTTATTTATTTGAGAGAGAGAGAGATAGCCAGCGAGAGAGGGAACACAAGCAGGGGGAGTGGGAGAGGGAGAAGCAGGCTCCCAGCAGAGGAGCCTGAAGTGGGGCTCGATTCCAGAGCGCGGGGATCACTCCCTGAGCCAAAGGCAGATACTTAACGACTGAGCCACCCAGGCGCCCCTCAATAATGACTTTTTAACTAATTTACAAAAAAAAAAGTAGGCCCAATTAATTTATTCCAAGGAAAAGAAAAAGGTCAGGAACATTTGGTTAATTTAACATTTGGTTAAATAAAAGGAACTGCCTAAATAAAATGATAGAAATAAGTTCTATCGATGCAAGGGTATTTCAACAATGATTTCAGAACTGACACGGTTTTTTTTTCTTTTTTTTTTATTATTATGTTCAGTTAGCCAACATGTTGATAATATGGGGACCTTAGTAACAACATCTCATATTTGTTTAGTGTTTTGTGAGTTACAGACAGCCTGTATCTATTACCTCATCTGAGCATTCTTCATGTGATGTATCATTTTTAGGTATAACAAGTTTGTAACAACAACACTGGTAAACAATTTGAGAGACAGCATATAATCAGAGTTCACTCACAAAGACATATTTCAATTACAAGTTGATTTGAAGCTTTGAAAGAAAAAAGAAAGAAAATGAAAATGAAACATAAATTCTCCAGAATGGAGTCCATTGAATTTGGCAGACCAGATCTAGGACACTTGTGTTTATTTCTGCGTGCTATATTGTAAAAGGGACACTGTCAAAACAATGTATCAGGAAAAGGGAACCAAGATGGTGGATGGAAATTATCTTAAATGAAAAACGGAAGAACTGGAAATGTTTAGCCTATAAAAGAAAAAATTTCAGGGATGACATCATAGACATCTTTAAACTCAAGGGCTGTCAAGTGAAAAGGTGGCAAGATTCTTTCCCTCATGGTTCTGATAGCAGAACGAGGTCAATGAGAGGAAGTTAAAAAGGCAAAGTAATCAACGTAAGAACATAGAGGATTTTCTAGTACCCCTCTCTACCATTTTTCTCCAATCTTCCAGGCTATTCAACACAAAGAAGAAATTTTCTAAAATCTAAAGCTGTCTAATAACTATCTATGAGTTAGATACCTAAGGAGTTTCTGATGCCCTTCCTCAGGAATTCTGTGAGAGGAATTTTTATATTGGCAGGATGAGCCAGATAACTAACCTCTATAAACCTTTCCAACTTGAAGACTCAAGGATTCCATGTTTTGAGAGCAGCCCAGGAATCACTGATCAAGTCCCACTCAATTTATTTGTGTAACCAACTTATCTTTCAAAGTACCAGATAACTAAATATTTAATTTGCAAAAGATATGGGTAAACAACTAAAATCTAACCTATAGTGATTAGCAATGAGCATCCCCAGAACCGAGAACAATACAAGGCACAGAGTAGGAGCTCAATAATATGTATGATTTCATGGAAGATGTAACTATCTAAAAGTTAGATGATTCTGACAGGTTTCCAAACATTTTCACAGAAGTTAGCTCTTTGAGCTTCAGCAACAACATTATGAGACAGACTAGGTAGGTTAGTATGCCATTTCATACACCTTATTTTGTTGCCCTCCCCCAAGAATGCTCTTCTATTAACATTATGCTTTTAGGTTTCGTCAAAGATTGTTAAAAGAAAAATTCATCACAAGAACATCTTACATAAAATCACGATCAAAACATCACTGTCCATCACGCCCCCTACACAAGAAACAACATTATAAATTCCTCCTGCAATTCATGTCAAGAAAAAGTTTGCCTTGCCATACTGGTTTGTCTGCTCTGCCCTCCCGTCCTTCCTCCTTTCCTTTCTTTTCCTTTACTAAATAAGATAATGGGGACTCTATAAACAAACACGGTTCCTTTTTTTCCTCAGAAATTGCCAGAAAGTTCAGTCAACCTTTTGGCTCTAACTTTGACATCCCAAATTCCTAAAATAAATCTCTCCAACATTATAACACATCAGGACTTTGAAACTTTTTTTGTTTTTAAAGCAAAGGAATTTTGGGTTTGAAAAAAAAATTATTACTTAGAATCTCGATACATTAAACAGATAAAAGTACAGCTTTTGAGAACAGAGCTCAGGGCCCTCCCAACTACACCTCCCTCAAAAATCCTCTATGCACAGGTGGCCCTAGATGCAAATGATTGTCATTTGCAAACTACTGCTCTATATTTTCAATTATTTTTATTATAAACCACATGAAAATGTTTCAGTATTAGGCACATGAAAAGTGTATTTCTATATATGCTTATACACGAGATGATAGAAACACTAGGCATTAACAATAGGTAGCCAATGAATGAAGACAAGATCATAAACCAAAACTGATTTTAGATTCAAGCAATACTTAGGTTTATTTTATTTATTTTTTTCAAGCAATACTTAGGTTTAAATCTCAGCTTCTCACTGTATAAGGTGAGAGTTATTTAACCTGCCTTGGCTAAAATTTATACACATATAAAAATGGTTACAATAGTATCTACCTTACAACACTGCTTTGAGGATTAAATGAAATAAAGTTTGTAAATAACTCTACACAATACTTGACACATATAGGTACTTATTATCTTCATTACTTTTTGACACTTGCCCCTCTGGGTTGGTCACTATGTTATGCCAATAGGAAATTTTTTAAAAAGGGGGAGATGTGGGAGACACTAAGTCTGGAACCTGGAAACCATTGGGACAACATACAACACTGGAAAGCAAGTGCAGGATAAGACTAACCAAGAGAAAGAGTTAGCCTCGTATTCATTAATAATGTTGAGGGAAAGGTTTAATTGTCAAACTTTGCTAACAAAAGAAACTAGGTCATCATAAAAGGCAGAAAGTAGTACTTAAAGAAGTACTTGAAGGTTTTGTCACTAACCCAATCACCATCAAACTCAACAGATAAGGGAAAGTTTTTACTTTCTTGAGCCTTGTCCCAGCCTTTTTACTTTCAAAGAAACACATTAAATTGCTTGTATGTGATGAATTACAACTTCAACAGAACCATTGGGGAAAACATTGAAGAGCATTTGTTGGCCCAGCCCAGCAAAACCATCCTCCAGCTCCTCTGCCAGACTCCTCCAACAGGAAATCTTTGAAAGCAATGTTTTAGCTCTACCACTGACATCTACCTATAAACTAATGTGATGTCTGGCACAGAAGGTCGTTTATTTGGGTGTGTAAAGGTTCTGGCTGTTAACTTGGAGAGGAAAGTTATTACACTACCTCCCTTCAGAGACCATCCAAATACTTGTTTGACAGGGTGAACATCCACTACACACGAAAGTGGGGCTGAGCCAGACTTCTGCAAAACTAAGTAGGTGAAGTTGTCTCTGACACTTCCTTTCCACCTCTTCTGTCTGTGAGTCCCATCCCTTACCCCCAGTGGTCCCACTACTCAATCCAGGTAACTATCTGAATTCTTTTTGCCAGGACTTTGCTATTATCTCATTGTCACCTAATGCCCTTTTTCCCTTTCCTTTATCCTTTCAAGCAGGTTATAGCTGATAAAGTCTTCCCAGGAACATATAAATCTTAATTGGTCCTTAAAATGTCATGCTGAAAGGTCTTCAGAACTTAAAGGAATAAAATCCAACTGACATAATTTGAGGTTCCATTATGGGTCTGAGGGAGATGTTTATAGGCTTACCCAAGTTAATCAACCCATTAGTGACCATCTACTACCCTTACATTCAAGGCTGACCTGGAAAGAAATAGTCATTTCCCTAGAGACACCTAAAAGAAGGAAATTATCATACATATGTGTGTGTGTGCGTGCGTATAACATATATTATACTATATATTTATAATATATACAGTAAATATGTATGTATAAATATATAGTATATTTATACATATATAGTATTTATACACATATATAGCATAATATATACTATATATACAGTATAATAGATAACACATATTGATAGTATATACACTATATACACATATAAAGTATATTCCATATGTATATGATATATATATGATTGATAAATCAGAGTATATACGTATAAATTTCATGCACACCCAAGCCCTATAAGTTCTCTTTCTTTTTTTTTTTCCTTCATGTCAAACAGGTAATGTGCCGAGGTTGTAGCAAGGTTTGAGGGAGGCGTATGTCACACAACAGTGTGAACACCCTATCATCACGCTCATGACCTACAAATGAATCCAATCCCTGTAAGTTTTTAAAAATATATTTAGGAAATTTATTTTGTAGGTCACACAATCTTTACAAATGTTTCCATAATCATATTTTGGCTGGCTGCAGAGTCACTCTGCATCATTAATTAAGAATGCTTCTGCACTAACAGCTCATTTGCAACATGAATCTTCCACAGTAACGCAGGTAGGCAGCCAGGTGACCTCCAGAAAGCAGGTTCTTAAATTCCCATGAATACAGTTCATAAGGCTGAGTTGCCAGAAACAGCAAGTCGCAGATTCCATGACTCCCACCCCTTACTTTATTCTGAAGAATACAGGATACCCCACAAGGCACACACAGCAAGGCCAATACCCTAGGGATGACTGCAACATTGACAACAAGTTCAAATCATTTAAATCCAGCAAAGTAGATGCCTTGGTATGGAAAGATGTGGGATGATATGCAGAATTGGGAAGAATTACATTAAAAAAAACAGAATATAAAGAGGAAAGTAAACCAGACACTTAGAAGACCAGGAGGAAAAAGGTGGAATTCAAATACTTTATGTATAACTATTATAACAAGATGACAGAGGGTATTTTTTAAAAGCCTTAAAGTGGAGACTCTCAGGCCAAAACATCTGTGGAATTGAAAAAAAGGGGGGGGGGCTTATGATTGCCAATATCTCCATTCTTCTCTCCCTCTTCAGCACCAGCAATGAGCAATACATTAAAAAGGTGTTTAGACCGTCAGTAAATGTCACTGATTTTTTTTCTACTCTGCTAAAAGCCGGCTACATGGTGGAACAAAAAGCAAATGCTTCCCTCATATCCAGGTCTGGGTAGAACTCTTACATTATTTTAACACCCACTGAGGGATAGCTTTGTCTCTCCGTGGAGACAGGGAAAGCAATCTATGTCCACAAAAAGCTTTTTGCCCTTTCATTGTCCGCCTTTCCCTCCAGAACCCAAAGGAATTTCACTCAAGACCAGAAAACCTCACCATGGAAATTTAGTAGAAATGGTCTATCTATTTACTGGACCAAAATGGGATGAAGAAACATGAAAGCCTGGATTATCTTAGAACTGAGCTCTGTAGGATGGGAACAAAGCTGGGTGGAGCCAATCGGTTCAGAATAAATGGGGCTACACTTAGTGTTCTGTTTTTCCATCCATCAAACTGACAGTAGGAATCACCAAGATAGAAATGATCATTCATTACTGAACTAGGGGCAGAAAAGGCAGAGCTTGGGTCCACATGCCAAAATTGAGGATCAGGTGTCTTTTAATTTAGTGTGGACTGCAGATGGTAAAGCGATTACTATTAAGTAGTTATATAATTGCTTGCTTAGGGTTAAAGGTCACACCTCCACCTGCCATTTCTTATAGAAAAGACAAAAGGGCCAGATGTAATTACAGTTACATAATGTAAACTCCATATTCAGATTTTACATTATGCAACTCTGTACTATCTTCCAAATCCACTAAATAACTGATAGTTTTTGAAGGACTTAAGTTTAATATGAAAGATCTGTAACTAAATCTAAGCAACATCTCTCAAGGGCTTTCGTAAACATTATAGTCAGTATTTCCAGTTCACATGGTACAATTCATGGTTATGGAAATACTTTTTACTGTTTTTCTGAGTCTCTGTGAAGTCAAACTGCATGCGATAAAAAGTAAGGAAGGAGTTGTATTGGCTTGCTGTAATTTAGTTTATTACTTTACTCTTAGAATGGAAATTGGATTTAAGAAGGCTCCTACCTGGAGATTTTCTGGGATAGGCAAAATTTATGGTAGTGGTACCTTTTCTGTGACTGTTCTGTTTTTTTTGAGACCTGGAAAAAATGTAACTTATGGGTAGAAAAAAACCCAGAAGGCATATGTGTGCCCTATGATCTAAGTGATTATTAAGATCTAGGCATACCTCCAAGATGGAATGGATAGAATTTGTTCTATTAGAGACTATTGTTGCTCTTCTATATTGCATATTACATAGGTAGAACATGATCGGGACTCCTGCCACCCTGGAATTTTGGGGAGGAGGAAGAAAAAAGAAAATTATTAACCATCAGGTCTGGAGCAGTTTAATAATTAAAGAAATAAAGAGTACCCAAAGGGTGAAGAAAAAAGTTTTTGCTCTATCTATTCTCCAGTCAATAAGAAATAGATATTTTACTATCTATGTGGACTAAAAAGGGAGAAACCAAAATTATTACTGCTCATATTCTTAGGCTAATTAAGATTTTATTAATTCTAACCAGCCAAAATAATATTGTGTTCCCCATATGAACTTGCTAAGGCAAGAATACACTTAAACTTTCCTCAACAAACCCAGGCCAAAACAACCTCTCTTTCTTCTTAACTTCTGTAATATCGACCATACTACAGTAGTTATTTGGCACATATATAGGCCACCATCTCTACCCCACTCACCTATACAAAGATTGCACAATACACATCAGCGAGACTGCCACCTCTGAACTTTCAGAAAGGGAAAGTAGAGCACGTTTCCTCTACTCTTGAATGCCTGAAAATCTCAAGGGAAATGTTACCAGCCTCACCCCCACTGGGATGCTGAGAGCATAGCACATGGCTACTGTGCTATGTCTAATTTTCCTCTTCCTGACACCTTCCCTCTGCCAATTCAAAGGATCTTTTACCAATTCTGGAAACAGGCTGAGAAACCTGTATATTCTGTTGGCATCTCCTTCTCGAATAGTCTCTATCTTGCTCCATATGGAACCTTTTGAAGTTAAAAGCTATAAATTTGGCAAGTGCTGTTTATACCACTACAGTAATAAGTGACCAGGCTGTAACTGCCAAATGAGGTATGACTGACAGCTAAACTAGGAAGATGAAAAAGAGCACATTAATTAAACTCCATGTTCCATCATACCACAGATAATTGTATATTCATCGTCAACTGCAATGCCTTGAACACAGTAAATGCCCAATTAAGGCCTGTGATTCATGATTAATGTATTTTAGACATATTTTATATTAAAGTTCATACTAGAGAGTTGTGATATCAATCTTTCCCAATAAAATACTGCTAACATCAGAAGTACATGGAAAGTTTCTACAGCAAGGGAAACAGTCCTTTAAAAACTTGTATTTTATTTGAACAATGAATACATACCCCAGTTTGACTTTTATGATAACCAGAAATATCAGCCCAAAGTAGATATTCTACCGAGTAACCTAGCTGAGATGTGACTAGATTCTATTTCCAAAATGAATCTCCATGTATTCATCCCTACATGGAGAAATAATCAGGCCTCCTAGGGTGTGAAAGGTGAATTGTCTCTATTAGTGCCATATCAAGACAAGCAATATCTTGGTACCTTTAGCATATCCACTTCCAAAGCTCTAACCCCACATTCCTGGTCCCCATAATCTAACAGAGACACTGAACCATATGCATAACTATCTGATCAGCTCTTCATATGGGCAGAAAAATATTCACCAGCCCCCAAAAGAGACAAATCAGCTTGTCCTTTATAAATATAAAAATGAATGAAAGCAACAGTGCTTTCATGATTAGCCAAAGGAAAATATCTATCAAAGAGCAATCTATTTCCATAGAACCTGGGTCAACTTTCTAAGTCTAAATGCAGCTCAGCAATATAAAAATTCTTCTCTGCATCCTTGGAATTGGCCAATTTCTCACCGAAAGCCAACAGATAACATGTGGTAAATGGATGAAGGAAACCAATGATTTCTTGCCAGTCACATAGTAGACACTCATAAATACTTCTTTGTTAATGGATTGCTTTACTTTTCGCTCTTCCTCCATGAAGTGATATATGCTATAGATGATACTTTTTTTCTTTTAAGTTAAATAAGACCCATGAACCAGAAAATTTTGGTGCACTATAAAGATGTTTGCAGAGAGAAAAAACATTTTTTTGCTGTTAATCTGCAAACATTTTCTGATTTAATCATAAGCAGCATGGTCTGAGGCTCAGAATTGGTATGAAGCATCCAAATTTATTATGCTGTATCATCTTGGGTGATCTAGCAGGCCCCTTCTTGTGGGCTACAGATAAGAAGAGAAAAAAAAATAATACCAATCTTTGTCATTTTTATCTTTAATTAGATCCAAAAATATGCATAACAAATGAGGGATTTTTATGGGTAAAATACCACTAATATTCTCACTAAATGACTCAGAATGATAAAGAGGACTCATTTCTTCATTTTCTAGATAGAAAAAATTTCTCTCACATATGCATTACCACTTTTCAGATGTATAAAGATGTTACTGTAGTAAATAAAATAATAAAATATTCACTAAAAAACTTTATTACAGTCACGATAACTATTTTCCACTATGGATTTTCTTAACAGAGAGTAAAAGCGAAATCAGTATTACGCATGTGTGTATGCATGTGTTCAGCAGGGAAGGGAGTGACATGATATTTGACATTCAAAAATGGTCCTTGGGGTGCCTGGCTGCCTCAGTTGGTACAGCATACAACTCTTGATCTCGGAGTTGCAAGTTCAAGCTCCACACTGTGTGTGGAGATTGCTTAAAAAATAAAATCTTTATGGGGCACCTGGGTGGCTCAGTCGTTAAGCATCTGCCTTCGGCTCAGGTCACAATCCCAGGGTCCTGGGATCAAGCCCCGCATCAGGCTTCCTGCTCAGTGGGAAGCCTGTTTCTCCCTCTCCCACTCCCCCTGCTTGTGTTCCCTCTCTCACTGTCTCTCTCTCTATGTCAAATAAATAAATAAAATCTTTTAAAAAAAATGGTCCTCATACTCAAAGAGATTTCAAATCATTGCTATGTGATTTGTGGCATAACTTCTTTGGGTACAACTTCTGTTGTGTACAATGACATCATATGCGGCATCAACTATCTGCATCATGATTAACAACTAGCACATGAATAAGGCACCCAACAGAATATGAAAAGGTGGGGCGCCTGAGTGGCTCAGTCGGTTTTGGCTCAGGTCATGATCCCAGGACCCTGGGATCAAGCCCCACAGGGCTCTGTGCTCAGCAGGGAGTCTGTTTCTTCCTCTGCCCCTGCTCCTGCTTTCTCACACACACACTCTCTCTCTAACAAATAAATAAAATCTTTAAAAAAGAAAAAAAGAATATGAAAAGGCTTCAACCTGAGCAAATATCAAAACATACATTTACGAGAGTGCTATCTGCTTTTCTTTTTAAATATTGCATGAGTTGTAAGACACCAGAATAGCCTAGTAAAGGAGACTCTGACACAATCTCTTTCACTGGAGATTCTAAGAGATTTAATAAGAGAACAAATGAGAGGCTATGTTAGGTGGAGCACTGGGCAGTCATGCCTGGTGATTTTGAATGTGCTGGATGGTGTTTTAAGGTCACTTACTGCCAAAGGTCAATAAAAACACATCAATCATTCCTTATTCTTAATGGACTATTAGTTTCATACCGAACTTGGAAACTTTATTAAACTATATGTGAATTTCAAGTAAAGATTTTAATAAGAAACTTTTTTGACTTCTGAAAAAACAAAATGAAGTGTTATATTTACTCAAATAATTCCAGAATGGAGAAAATATTGGCAAAGAAATTTCAAGGGCTTCTTGCCACTGACTATTCAAAGCAAGAAGAGCCATCAGAGAACTTCTGAAAAGAACGTTCAATTTTGATGAAGTAAAATTTATTTCAGGGACACATCATTCTCATGGGGAAAAGTTCGTAGTAGTTAAAAAGCACTAACAAAACAAAATGAAAAATGGAATCTCCTTGTTCATACCTTGTGTACACATAAAGGTCTACAAATGTTGGCATATGGAAAAGGTATTAGACCCATAAGAAAATGCCGCACGTTTTCCAACTTGTATCCATGTTTCACTTCATCAATCCTTCCTCATTTACAAAAGCCGCAACAAATCCCATCACGCAACAAGTGCAATAGTTAATGCTACTGTCCAAACTCAGTCTCTTACTCTCATTATGGTGAGGTATGAGCCCAGCCCTCTTTAGTTAGAGACAGAAGCCACCATGTTAAAAAAGAGATTAGTACCCATCGGTTAATTTTCTTTCCTATAGCAATTGGGAGCTACTTTTTGCTGTAAACTGGGCTTAATGGAAATAACACACTGCTATAATCAAGAGATTTAAATAAAACCCTTAAAACACTTATTAAATGGACACTAAAAGTGAAACATGAGTCATTTCTCTAGCAGTGTCTAGAGGTTACCCAAATCAGCCAACAGAATGTTTGATACCTGCCATCAGTATAACATCAAAGTAATGGTTAACAACAATATTCTAACTTCTTCATTCTGAGCAAGAAAAAATGTTCAAAGAAGTTGGGAGAAATAAATAAGGGAGGCTAGCATGATTTCCTTTCTAAGAGAGTTATAAGAGAACAAAAGTAACTGGACAATAACAGCTAACATTTATTAAGTGCTTACTAATTCCAGGCACTATATTAAACTGGCGTGCATTATTTCATTTAATTCTCACACTAATCATATTGGTACCACTACTATCCAAATTTTACAGATAAAGAAATAGAGATTCATCGAGAACTTGCTCAAGTTCCTATTGCAAAGAAATAGCATAGCTCTACTTCCAAATCCAGTGCATTTAAGCATTAACTCAAAACTGCTTCTATAGGATTTGGCAGGTGTGCCAGTATCTCTTGTCAGCAGTATTACATAAACAGAAAAAGCATTCTCAGGTCCAGAGAATATCAAATGCATAGCTAAACAGCATATGTAAAATGAGGCTGAGAAAAAAACTAAGTACATAATCAACAATCTTCTCTGGGTGTCACTTATCTCTGCATGATCAAAAACCCACACATTTTCATAGTTCTTTGCCTCATGTCTTTTGTAGACAGACTCTTTCAGCTATCATCTTTGACTTCATCACTTAACAGAGTGTCTGGCATGTTGAATGAGCGAAGATTCATCCATCTGCTTGAACTAAATTCAAACTCTGTCCTAAAGATAACCTTGAAAACTATCTGAATGATATCCACTGCATATTACCATACAGTTTTAGTGGAAAGCCAGTCACCACCAAATCAACCCTCGCACCATATTGCTTCTTTTTCCAGATTTCTCATCTAATACACATTATAACACGATAGGGTTTGAATCTTGAAACAGGAAGAATAATCTTTTTTTCAACTACCTAGTCGCCCTCATAAGCAAAATTGGGGAAAAGCAAAGATGAGTTGCCTTTCCAACTTTTATTTTCACATTTATTTGATGTGAAGTTGAGACTGAACATGCTCAGCCACCCAGGAAGTGAATATCAAGTTTGCTACTGAACTAAAGAGTATTCTATGGTTTTATTATGTCTATGGCAGGGCCGTGCTGCAGTGAAACTTCCACTAATGTACATTACGCAATGTTTTAGCTCTCTGGTTGCTTACATCATAATGAAGGTTTATTATTTTGGACCTTAGTTAAAAAGAAGGAAAAAAACCTTACAGTGTATAATCTGGGAAGGTTCATCTTATTTGAGGACTGGAGGCCAGGACACAAGAGTAACTTGATTATGAAAAATAAAGTTTAAACAAATGAATTTATGCACATGTGAACCAAAAAAATAGGGAAAAGTGCAGAATAACCACACATTCATTACAAAATGCCTATGCATGTGACAATGAGCAGGAGGGAGAGGGAGTGGTGGAAATATTAAAAGTGTGTGTTGCTACTAATGTAAATAGTGTTTATGACCCTATTCATAAGCCTTTAAAGACACTTGTTAGCACTGGGCACCAAGTCAGGGCCTGGCAGTAGAATAACTCTAACAGTTAATAAAAAACACAGTGAGAACAGGATATTAATTTATGCCTCCTGAGAGTTACTGTATTCACAAATGATCATTTCCGCGTAGCAATTTCTGGCCACCTTTCAGGAATGAAAATACCATGAAACTAGTCTGAAACAGGAATAAGGGCAATATGCCACCTTACAGGTAACAGACAAAAATGGAGTCCTTTCTTGGGAAAGCAGAAGGACCTTGAAAAAAGATTTTCTAAGAGTGACCAAAGGCAATGTGAAAATGGAAGAGGAAAATGAAGAAAGAGAGAGAGAAGAGGAAAAAAAAAAAAAACAACTCTTGTAGTTTTAGGCTGTCACATAAAATACATAAACCAAATAGGCCCAAAAGAACAAAATGGATGAGAGAATTTCACTCATTCATAAATGAGAAAAATCACAAACTCTTTCCTGTCTTCTTTAGAGTTCTGGGGTGAAAGAGAGGTCAAGAACCACAATTTTTTACATTTCCTTGCAGTGTATTTATTTCTGTGTGGATTTTGTCAGATATAATCCTAAAGACTCCTAAAATCCAGAGCTATTTACTAAAATGGTAAAAATAACAAATGTTTCTGATACCATTTAGGATTGCAAAATACAGAACTGCTACTACCTAATGTCTTTGAAAGTTAAAAGCAGATCACCTGACAAGCATCACCTAAGCCCTAAAATGAGCTACTGCCCAGTCAACTGATGAGCACAAACTGAATTCCCCCTTCCACCCAACACTGGGCTGAGCATCATGAGAATTAGGGAAGCAGCTATATGCGTTCTTTGTGGTCTCTGTCCTCACAAAGCTTACAACAGCTGGAAATACACAAATAATTCACGCAAAATAATTTGGTAGCAAAGCAAGAGAGTGAATAATTAAGTCCCAAAACAAGTGGAGCAGAATAAGGATTGTGAAATTCCAAAGGAAGCTGATCAAGGCCAGAGACTAGGGAAAATTTGTTGAAATAAAGATAAAAATAATAGTCACAACTTATTAAGCATTTATTAGATGCCAGGCCTTATTCTGAGCACATTTGTATTAATTCATTTAATCCTCACAGCACTCACAAGAACAGTTATTCTATTCCATATATGAAGAAACTGAGATTCCTAGAGGCTAAGTACTGAACTGCACTATTACTTTTGTCATAAATCATTTAAGTGAGTATGTTTTGGAATCCCTTCTCTTCTACTCATCTATTTGTCCATGCTTGTACCAGTGTCACAATGTTGTAATTATTATAACTTTGTTCAAGTTTATATACTAAAAAACATCAAAACCAGGATTCAGGAGAAGATATCTCCTCTCTGAATCAATTTACTATTTGGAATTTGAGGAAAAGAAAAATCTGAAAAGATAAAGGAAAAAAGAGAAGGTCTTATAAGCAGACACTGTTTCTGCCAAGAAATCCTAGGATTAGTCTGCCTGCCTCCTTTAACTTCTATACCCATCACTTGTAACTTTTGACCAATTTCTTTCTACTCTAGCCATCTGAGGAATACAAAATTGTCTGTCAGTTTTACCACTAATTTTAATTTTCAGAATTTTTCTTAACTGCTAATAAGCATAAAATCAGGCTTAAAAAACAAAAACAAAACAAAAAACCTTTACTATGTCCTCTCGCCTTTCTTTTTACTTAGACTCTGAAGGGAAAGACCAAGATATTTTAAGATCCTTCTGAGTCCATAAAAGGAAGACTAATCCACTTACACAAAAAAGGTCCTTAAAACTTTTCTAAGAGTACTAAACTTTTGGGATTGAGGTGTGATTGGTGGGTAGGGTAGAAATGTGGCCACGACACTGGGCCTAGGGGCATAAATTCTGAGTTTCTCATGTTACCCTTTGCATTCACAATCCTGTTGCTTGCAGCTGTGCTCTGAATTAGCACTGAAGTCATCAGAAGAGCAAAGATCTGATATGAAAAAAGATCCTAAGAAGCAGAACTGGAGGAAAAAAAGAGGAAAAGAGGAAGAAAGTCCCATGCCCTTCCCTCTTGCAGCCATCAAGTCCTGACAATTGTAATCCTAACCTCAACAACTGCAATTATGATGAACAGAACAAATATATGAATAGGCAAGGAAGAACCTAGCAAGCAACATATTCACTGCAGCAGAAAGCAAACAGAGGAGGGGAAAAAAGAGGAAAGATGACCATGGGGAGCAACGGGACAGTATAAAGCCACAGAAAAAATACATATTTAACAAAAATTGTTAGTATTGGAAAATTCATCACCATAAAGGCAATCAACAAACTATAAAGAGGACAATTCGCACCCAAAGGGGTAGAGTTACTATGGCAACCTGAAAATATATATTAAATTCTTCAAAATAATAATGAAATGGTTCTGGTTAAACATGGTGGATTAAATACATAATTTTAGCTTTCCTCCATCTCTTTAAAAAAATTCCTCTAAAAATAAAAATTTCATATTTTAAAAGATATAAATCCACAAGAACAAGGAAGAAAGAAAAGAGGACAGCATATAATCCACCTTAAGAAGCTGGATTTTTGGAAGCTGGAAAGCAGATAAAGAGTGAACAGTGAAAACATACTGGATAAAGCAAAAGCTAAGTATTTACAAGTCTGAAGACTGATTTTATAAACAGATTGAAACTGAAAGACTATAGACTCAGGGAGATCAGACACAGCTAAAAGCAGTAGTTCCATGCTGAAAACAGTAAGTTAAGTAAAAATCTATTCCCCAGTTTTTGCTTATAATCATTAAACCTAGGTTATATAGGGGCGCTTGGGTGGCTCAGTTAGTTAAGCGTCCAACTCTTGATTTCAGCTCAGGTCACAATCTCAGGGTTGTGAGATCTAGCCCCAGGTTGGGCTCTGGCTCAGCAGGGAGCCTGCTTAAGATTCTCTCTCTCCCTCTCCCTCGGCCCCTCCTCCCCCGCCAAAAAAACTAGGTTATACCTCTAGGTCAGGAAATTAGAGGATTCTTCTTTGGGGCAACATACCACTCCAAAGGAAATGTCTTACTAAGACATTTATGTCTTACCTTGTCTTACTTTGACTCTTAATACTAAGAGTCAAATCTTAATACTAAGAGTCAAAGAAAAAGTACTTGAAAAAAAAAAACCAGGCCCTTGCCTGATAATTCTACAATGAAGCATACTTTGACAAACCCACTCCATATCTACGGAACTTTTTACTATCTTTCAGTAAAATATCAATGAACAGTCAAATATCATGTAACACAGGATAAAGTTTATCATACGAAACATCAACAAAAACAAATGGTAAGAAAGAAATATATGGATGGGGTGCCTGGGTGGCACAGCGGTTAAGCATCTGCCTTTGGCTCTGGGCGTGATCCCGGCGTTATGGGATCGAGCCCCACATCAGGCTCCTCCGTTGGGAGCCTGCTTCTTCCTCTTCCACTCCCCCTGCTTGTGTCCCCTCTCTCGCTAGCTGTCTCTCTGTCAAATAAATAAATAAATAAAATATTTGAAAGAAAGAAAGAAAGAAAGAAAGAAAGAAAGAAAGAAAGAAAGAAAGAAATGGAAAACAGACAATGCAGAAGGCAGAAACTTAAAAAAAATTCTATGGTTAAGGTCCTCAGATATATAAGAAAAGATATTGCATATATGAAATAAGAATAAAATGTTGTAACAAGAAACATTCAGAAAATATTTTAAAAGAGCTTTCTCAAATATCACAGAAATAGGATGTTAGAAGGGTTAGAGGATAAAGTTAGAAGAATTCTCCCAGAAAACAGAAGAAAAATACAAACCATAGACAATACAAGAGAAAAAAATTACCTAAGGGATCAGACCAGATGGTCCAGAAAAAAAGAGAACAGAGAGAGTGGAGAGAAGGTGGTTGTCAAAGAAACAACATAAAAAACTCTCTCAGAAGGACATTAGTTTTCACGTGGAATGAGCCCACTTTGTATATAGCACAATGACTAAAAATAGGCCCATAAAAATACATCAAACTGGGTTTCTGAGAACTATGGATTACAAAAAGTCCTAAAAGCTGCAAAGAGAAAAAGAGATATATAAAAAAATCAGAAATAATAATGGTTTCCAACTTCCTAATTCAAGATTAAAAACTTGAAAAACGTAAATTAGTACTTCAAATTATGAGGGAAATTATTTCAAATCTAGAATTCTACACCTGAATATGAGCCTAGAATGTATTTCCAGACATAAATTTTTTTCAAAAATTTTACTTTGCACATACCCTCTCAGGTTACTGGAGGATGTAATTCAGCAAAACCAAAAGGAAACCAGGAAAAAAAAGAAAAAGGAACATATGGGATCCAGAAAATAAGAGAATTAACACAGGAAGTCCTGCAAAGACAGTTGTGCAGCAGTACTAGAAGGCACTCAAATCCAGACTGGAACAGGTGGATTGAGGAGGAAAATCTCCAAGAAACACAGATTCTTAATCTGTTACCACTGAATTACTAAGAGTTCACAAATAAATCTGGATGATGGTGAATATATATAGGGATGAATTCAAGACAAGTAAGTAGAAAAATAACCAAACTCCTCTCCCCCCCCAAAAAACATGTATTAACTCTGGAGAAAATAAAAAGTTATTAAAATGAAGGAAATAAACACACTATATGATTCAGGAATGAATAATCTTTACATACTCTTGGTAAACACTAAATATTGTGTTATTAGAAGGAATAAGAAAGCAGAACCCTCACCTTTATCATATTCCATAGAAGAAAGGCTGCACAGAATATTTAAAATTAAGATCGAGCAATATAAACACGTTATTTAGAAATGTAGAATTAAATAACAGAAACATATGGAATATTGGAAAATAGTGGAGAACAGTAGAAATTAGTTGCCACTAGGAATCAGGAACCAGAGGTGTAGAGGAGTGTAACAGAAAACGGCTGATTTTAATTATAAGCCTTATAGAATTATTCCACCTTTAAAATGATTCATTTGATCCATAATTCATTTGCTTGATAAAAATTTATTTTAAAATACAAAAACAAAGGCAAGATTAGTATCCATGAAACAAGACAGAGAATTAGGCACAAAGAGATTATAAAAAGTGTAATCACGAAATAAAAAGAGTCAATATATGGGTGAATTAGTAGACTAAGTATAACTAAAAAGAGATTTAGGGTATTGAAAAATAAAATAAAGAAATTTCCCAGGATGCAGCAGAGATTTGAAGAAGGAAAAGGTGAAAGTGGATTGATATGATGAAGGTTAGAAGGGAAAAGTCTCAACATACATCTAAAAGGACTTCCAGGAATGTAAAAAATAGAGAATGACAGAGAGGCAGGCAGCACATGAACAACATCAAGAGAGTTTATAACTACAAATTCCAGATCTCTTGGGTGAGCGTCTCCATTGTTGAACCAATGCATCTACCTCATTCTACAGTTTTACAGGTAATTCTAGTGAGCAATAAAGATTAAAAACATTGCTTAAAACCATGTTGAACAATCCACCTAATTAATTCCCTTGGACCTTCTTATATGAAAGAGCACTGGACTACAAGTTAAGAATATCAGATTGGAATTCCACCCTGGACCACATGAGTCATATGACCTTGAACTAGTCCTTGTTAATCTTCTAGGAACTTTGCTTTCCTCACAATAAAGTGCAGGAACCAACACACCTCATAAGCTTAGGACGATCAGATACTCATTCGCAATGACACAGGCATTGGGTTAAATGCTTAATGCACAACCTCCTTGAAATTTCTAAAGAGTTTTATGAGATAGTATTATTATCAGCCTCATTTTATAAATGAAAAAGTAGAGAGGCCTAATGTTTTAAATAACTTGCATGTGAAAGTTACTAATATTAAATTACCTGAATTTATTTATCTAGTAATTCACTCTTGCATATTAGTGCCTATACTGAGTAAAGAATTCAATTATCTTAATATACTCCCCATTCTAGAAATTAGAGTAACCCTGTTATGAAAATTAGCTCATTAATTTCAAGTTTTCTTAAGGAAAATTAAGATTAGCCTGAAGAAACCCATCTGCAAAAAATGTGAATCTCTCCTAAAAAAAAAAAAAAAAAAACTGGAAACATGCCCCCTTCACCACTTTAACACCAATTAGTCAAAGGAGTGCTGGTGAGTGAGTGGGGAGGCCATATGCAAAATGCCCCTTGAGGACTTTTCTAAAGAGGAAAAAAAAAACAAAACACCTAAACATTTATGGAAATGTTTTCTCAGTTTGGTAATAAAATGTCTGAACACTAGAGTGTTTGCCAACATAACTCTCCTCACACAATGACTGTGTGAGCAGTTTTTTAACTGAGTTACAATCAAACTGGCACTAGGGAAGAGCAATAACCATAAACTGAATTCTCAATAATATGTTTTTAGGCAAAGGGCTATATGACTATTTCCAGATTTGACTGCTATGATTCATAAATTCCAAAAGCCTCATGCTTCTCCATATCACAATGTAGTCAGGCTTCACTAGCCCCTGTGGAGAGAGGCAGAGAATTAACTGCTTATAAACCTTAGCAATAAAGCCATCAGTCTGGACCCAATGAGAAATAAAGACAAGTTGGCACCAAAGCAGAACCGGTGAGAAAGCAGAACAGGTTGAAGGCAAGCCTGCCATCTATGTGCAGAAATATGTGGTTTTTGTAGCAGAGCACTACAAAAAAGAACATACATATAATATGATTATTCACATGTTAACCTAATGCAGAACTTTTAAAGCCAACTGCTTCCATTAGACTCCACTCTATAACAATTCTTTTGGTCAATGCCAAGGGTAAAATGAGCAAATAAAAAGCACAAATTTCAATGCTGGCAAATGTCATTGTTCCTAAAGACTGTTTCCTCCAGAGGTTTAGGTGAGAGTTCTTTGAATTTTCTGTAGCTGAATGGAAAGGTCAAGTTAATAGGATTATCTAAGACTCATTCTAAATAATTGTAAAAGAAAAACTAAACAGCTTTCAAATGTGAGGAAAACCTTAAGAAGGAGCACGTACACATAAATCTGTGGCCTGCAAATCTGAAGTGTGCCTGGAACAAAAGGAGCAGTTGTTCAAAGACCAGCTGGATAGTTAGATGCTGCAGTATAATGGGTTTTTACCAGTAATAACAGCTGCAGAGGTCATCGAAAAACCTGACTCTAGAACATTTGAGTGTGAAGAAGGTAAATGAATAGAGGAGTATTAAAATCAATGATATTCCTGACTTGACCCTGAAAATTGAAGTAATTCCAGAGAAACCATGAAAAGAAGCTGGAACAAAGTATCTTAGCCTTAGTAAAGCAAAAGCCAAGCAAAGGATTAATAACAATGTAGCCTCCATGTTCTGGGTGCATACTCTGTGCCAAGTACATTGAGAAGCTCTTTGTGTGCTTTAGCTCATTTAATTTAATCCTCTCCACAACATTATTAATCCCATTTTACAGAGGCACCTTTTTAGGCTCAGAGATTAAACTATCAAGGTCACAAGGCTTGTAAGGGAGGAGCACTGGGTGTTATATGTAACTGATGAATCATTGAACTCTACCTCCGATACTAATAATACACTATATGTTAATTAATTGAATGTAAATAAAATTTAAAAATTAAAAAAAATCATGTCATTTGCAAATAGAGACAATTTTACTTCTTCCTATTTTTTTTTTTTTTTTTAGTAAGCTCTATGCCCAATGGGGGGCTGAAACTTATGACCCAAAGATCAAGAGTCACATGCTCTACTGACTGAGTCAGCCAGGCACCCTTTCCTTTCTAATTCTGATACCTTTTATTTTTCTCTTATTTGCCTAATTGCTGTAGCTAGGATTTCCATGTAACTATCTTGAATAGGAGTGGGGAGAATGGACACCCTTGTCTTCTTCTTGATCTTAAAGGAAAAGCATTCAACCCTTCACCATTGAGTATGTTAGCTGTGGATTTGGCATATATGGCCTTTTATCATGTCAAGATATGATCCCCCCATATGCAATTTGTTAAGAGTTTTTATCATTAATGGATATTGAGTATTATCAAATGCTTTTCTTGCATCTAAGATTTGAGATGATCATGAGATTCTTTTCTTTCATTCTATTAATGTGATATATCACATTGATTAATTTGCATATGTTGAACCATCTTTGCATTCCAGGGATGAATCCCACTTGATCATGGTGTATGATCCTTTTAATGTGCTGCTGAATTTGGTTTGCTAGTATTTTATTGAGAATTTTTACAACTGTATTTACCAGCAATACTGGCCTGTAGTGTTCTTTTCTAATAGTGCATTTTTCTGGTTTTCACTTCAGGACAATGCTGGCCTCATAAAATGAGTCTGGGAGTGTTCTTTAAATGGTTGGTAAAATTTACCAGTGAAGCCATCTGGTCCTGGGCTTTTCTTCATTGGGAGATTTTTGATTACTGATTCAATCTCCGTAGTAGTAACTGGTCTCTTCAGATTTTCTATTTCTTCGTGATTCAGTCTTGGTGAGTTGTATGTTTCTAGAATTTTTCCATTTCTTCTAGGTTGTCCAGTTTGTTGGCATATAGTTGTTCACCACAGCCTCTTATGATCCTTTGGATTTCTGTGGTATCAGTTGTAATGTCTCCTTTTTCATTTATAATTTTGTTGAGTCCTTTCTCTTTTTTCCTTGGTTAATCTAGCTAAGCATTTGTCGGTTTTATTTCTTTTCAAAGAACCAACTTTAATTTGGTTAATCTTTTCTCTTGTTTTTCTGTTCTCTGTTTCATTTATTTCTGCTCTAATCCTTTTGTGTGTGTGTGTGTGTGTGTGTGTGTGTGTGTGTGTGTGAGAGAGAGAGAGAGAGAGAGAGAGAGAGAGAGAGCAGGGCAAGGGGGATGTGCAAAGGGAGAGGAAGAGGGAGAGAATCTTAAGCAGACTCCACACTCAGTGTGGAGCCCAATGCAGGGCTTGATCTCATGACCCTGAGATCATGACCTGAGCCGATATCAAGAGTAAGAGGCTTGGGGCGCCTGGGTGGCACAGCGGTTGGGTGTCTGCCTTCGGCTCAGGGCGTGATCCTGGCGATCTGGGATCGAGCCCCACGTCAGGCTCTTCTGCTGGGGGCCTGCTTCTTCCTCTCCCACTCCCCCTGCTTGTGTTCCCTCTCTCGCTGGCTGTCTCTATCTCTGTCGAATAAATAAATAAAATCTTAAAAAAAAAAAAAAGAGTAAGAGGCTTAACCAACCGAACCACCCAGGCACCCCATATTTCTGCTGTAATTATTTCTTTCTTCTGCTAACTTTGGACTCAGTTCTTATTTTTCTAGTTCCTTAAGATGTAGAGTTAGATTGGTTATTTGTGATCTTCCTTGCTTCTTAACATAGGCATTTATTGCTATGATCTTCCCTCTTAGAATTGCTTTTGCTGCATCCCACAACTTCTGGTACGTTTCTATTTTCATTTGTCTCAAAAAAACTATTTTTATTTCCCCTTTATTTTTTGATCCACTGGTTGTTCAGAAGGGTGTTATATAATTTCCATGTGTTCATGAGTTTTCCAGGTTTCATCTTATTATTGGTTCCTGGTTTCATGCCACTGCAGTCAGAGAAGATACTTGGCATGATTTCAATCTTCTCTAATTTGCTAAGATTTCTTTGAGCTTAAAATATGGTCAATCCTAGAAAATGTTCCATGTGCAGCTGAGAAGAATGTATTCTGGCATTGTTGGATAGAATGTTCTGTATGTGTCTATTAGGTCATTTCATTCATATTTCATCACTATTTCATCTACGGTGTTGTTCAAATCCACTACTGATCTGTCTGGATGATCTAGCCATTGTTGACAATGGGGTATTAAAGTCCCCAGCTATTACTGTATTACTGTTTATTTCTTCTTTTATCTCTGTTAGTTTTTGTTTTATATATTTACATGTTCCAATGTTGGGTACATAAATATTTACAATTGTTATATGTTCTTAATGTGCTGACTCCTTTATTATAACCTTGTCTCTTTTTACCATTTTAGTTTAAAGTCTATATTTTAGGGTTTTGGGTTTTGGGAGTTTGTTTGTTGGTTACCATTTACCTGAAAT